>NW_012146588.1:0-1496 GCF_000956105.1 Propithecus coquereli
ATTTGGTACTTTTACCTAATACTAAAAATCCTGACTTAATAGAGAATTTAAAAATTCACTTTAAATAGTGATGCTGTAAGTACTAATAAAAATTCTTTTTTGAGCACGTTATTTTTCTTCTTGTAAAGAAGTGATAATTAACTTTGGTTGTAGATACTTTATGTGACGTACAGTAATTGTCATTGGAATGCATTTAAAAAGGGCTTCAACTCATACCTATGATGTTGGAGAATTGAAAGTGAGACATTGCTAGAAAGATTGCTGAGCATTCTGCTGGAAATTTATAACAGTTATGTGCAACCTTTTCAATTCAGGAAATTGTTTTTTATTTTATCCTAGACTGTATTACTGATAATTATTTTACTACTTCCAACTCACACCTCTTTGGTTTTAAGGTCTATTACAGCATAATATTTTCCTTATAACCTCCTCTAATATATTGATATCCTTTCATTAGTAACCAAATATAGATTTATATACACTATAAGGTTGCTTATAAGGTCTCTCATCACCTTCACAGACACACAATAATGTGTCCCAAATATTGAATTATAGGCAAGGAGCTTCCTTTGCTTTTTAAAATTATTAATGAAATTTAATCAAGCTTTCTTTTCCCTTTGCTTCCTTATTTTCTTTTTACTTTCCTTTTTCCTCTTTTTCTTTTTTCTTCCCTTCCTTTTTTACTTCCTTTCTTTTATCCTCGCATGTTCTTTTATTTATTCCTAAGTTTGACTATTACTGTTTTAACTCTTACACCCTTTTATCCCATTTGATGTAAATATAACTAATAGATATATTTAAATAAATCAAATAAAATGGCAAAACTTTTTTTCATTGTTCATGTCTAATTCCTTTCAGAAACATGTGTGGTAACATATGCATATCTTTGTGTATTAATATATTCATATATGATCACTATCCTGGGATTCAAGGACATTGAAATTGAGTTTTAGTTCTTCCAAATGATTTTCTACAAGTTATTTATTTTCCTCATATCTTTGTTTCTAAAATTTCAGAATGTGATTAATAAAATCAGTTTCTTCTTTTTGCAAGAGAATCGTATCTATTACAATGATTACTATAAACTTATTATAAAAATGTAGTATGTTTTGACTGTGCACGGCAGCCGTTAGTTCATTATAAAATAATGAGATTACATTTACTAATCCTTGTAATAGTCAAGAAGCCAGATTTCAGAGGTCTCCAAAACTTCATAGCCAAGCTCATTAGTATTCTATGTTTTCATCAAGTTCTTTCCCCACATTAAATTGCCAATTAATGGAAGCAATACCCAGGCAAGCTAACCATGTTAAAAATTCACCAATAGATATCTGATTAGATACCTCCACCCTTTTCCTATTCAATTTACAAGGATCTGTCATTAAAAATGTTTCAGTACCTTATCAAAAAAATTCAATTCAAACACATAAAACTGTCATGGCATGGTAATAGGTAATTTGTCTTGTCACGATGAGTCTGTTCAAATATATTTTATT
>NW_012146589.1:0-2136 GCF_000956105.1 Propithecus coquereli
GTAGTCCCAGCTACTCAGGAGGCTGAGGCAGGAGGATCGCTTGAGCCCAGGAGTTTGAGGTTGCTGTGAGGTATGATGACGTCACTGCACCCTAGCTGGGGCAATAGAGTGAGACTCCGTGTCAAAACAAACAAACAAAAGAACCACATGGTAGACTCTTTATGTCATCTGGGCCTCAGAATTGTAGCCAACAAACAGTCTGGGCCTATAGCTGGTCAGTCCTCAGCAAAGACATTTAGCTACCGATTTGCTACACTAACCTTTCAGTGGCCATAGATGTCTGATATTGGCAAACAAGAATGCAAGTGGTTTAAATAAATCTGGGGGTCCATCATTGTGGTTACTGTTGCTGTTGTTGTGTTTGGTTTTAATACAAGGGTATTTCTAGGGGAAAAAAGAGAAAACAGTGTTAGTGGTGATATAATCAAATTTGATCACTTTCGAAATAGTTGGTGAATTAGCAGTGAACTCACAGGCTTTTCACTGTGGGAAAATGAAAAGAAACAGGCATAGTAACACTCATACCATTTAAGCATGTCTTGGAAAGACATAAAAGGAGAGAGCCCCGTGAGAGCTAAATTCTTTGGAATAGACAGAAATTTAACCAGGCGAGAATCCACTCCCACCCAAAACTCAATAACTCATCGTTATTGATTAGGCAAACATCTGGTCCCTGCTGGTGTGATGCTTTTTGGAATATAAGATGACGTCTTTTTCCAAGACGTGGTCACTTATGTCAAGGGTGCTATAGATACCTGCATTATAAATCAATCATACTGTGTTCTTAGGTCTTGCTGGGGATTAATTAGCTCATCCATCCATCCATTCATTCATTCTTTCACCCATTCATTTATTCAGTAAGTACCCAAAGATCTCGTGTCCAGCCTTGTCCTGGGAATGGGCTGCACAACAAGACCTCATAGAATTTATACACCAGTGGAAGACAGACTCATTTAAGGAAACCACAGAAAATTCATAGTTAACCTTTTCATGAGTTCAATGAAGGAAAACGATCGTATTCTATGGAAGAGAAGAGCTTGGGGAGATTACCAAATTGGCAGGAGGAAAATCAAGCCCAGAGTGAAAGGGATGTTGGAATTCACTGTTCCCCCGGCGTGGGCAGTGGCCAAAGAGCACACCCCACCTCATCACAGCCTGACATCACTGGGAGGATATCATTCAGCCTCCGTAATACATGGGCGTCATCCACCCTCCTGGAAAAGAATACCCATCCCAGCTGGCATCACGACCTGGACACGATCTACCCCAGACGCTGCCATTTCTAAGGTGAAAGAAAACAGGAACTTTCTGCAGACGTCAGCAGGTGGACGAGATGAGGTAGATGAAAACCCACCGACCAGCAAAGGAAAGGGTCGTGCATCTCACATTGCAGGGAATTAACGTCTCAGAGTTCTGCTTGGTCCTTTGCATCTTCTTTCAAGGAGTGGTGCAACTATCGATTTATAGATCAATATTTATGGATGCTCCTAGCCACATATAGAGGGTCTGAGAGAAGAGTGGAGGATACTGAATACAAATGGAGTCACACAATATGTGGTTCTTCGGGTCTGGCTTTCTTCCACCCAGCACGATGTTTTCAAATGTCACCCACGCTGCAGTGTGTATCAGACACTCATTCCTTTTTAGGGCTGAAGATTATTCCACTCTATGAATGGACCCCATTTTCTTCACCCACTCTTTCTTGGATGGACATCTGGGTGGTTTCCGCCTTTTAACTATGGGTTTGGAGTGATGAAAAATGTCCGGAACTAGAGAGAAGTGACGGGCGCACGACATCGTGGATGACTGAGTGCCACGGGATGTCCACCCTGACGTGGTTCCCGTGGTAGATCTGATGTGTATGTGTAAAACAAAAGGTGAGGAATTGTAAGCTTTTGAATTTTAGCAGGAGAGAGTGAGAGAGCTGAGGATGAAAAGATAAAGCCTTCTCTTACATGATGTCAGTCTCCTTACTAACACACTGGTCATTCAGGAAAAATAAGGAAAAAAAGAAAAAGAAAGAAACAAAGGAAGCAAATTTCTTAACACCCGCTGTCTCTGTCCTGATTCTTTTAACAGCTTCCCAACAGCTGGCATGCTCACTGTCTCTGTCCCTTTCTCTCTCTCTCCTTCTCA
>NW_012146590.1:0-1886 GCF_000956105.1 Propithecus coquereli
ACAGCATAGTGACTTTATTGGTACTAAATAATCATGATTTAAAAAATCACAAGAGAGGGGAGAGGCAAGATGGCGGATGAGAAACACCTCCAGCCAGGGCGTCTCTGCAAGAAGGAAAGACTTTAGATGAAGGTGAAAAAAAACAAACAGGCAGACAAACATAGATCAGATGAGGGTTGAAAGGAAGGGTGCCTGAATCTACAGGAGACTCCGCGGAAGAGGTTTTGGAGCAGAACTGGAAGGAGAAAGGCATTGGCAGGGTCTAAACCCCGGGAGGCTTGGAGACCAACGACAAGGGTAAGTGGAGTGGTTAAATTTCCCCTCCCTTGCATCTTGGACTGCTGGTGGGCTCCTGAGCTGCCAGAGAGACTTGCTGACACCATTCCAGAGACAGCTGCTGTCAGTGAGGAGTGAGCCTCTTGCAGAAAGGGCACCACGCTCCCAGCTCCCTTGGGTATCTCCCACCCCACAGACCCCAGCCAATTGGCAGGCACCATATTGCTTCATTCTCCCCTTCCCCTACCCTACCCGTGGCTGCCCAGAGAGACAATTTAGCCACCACCTGGAGCCATACACAGGGAATAGGACCTTTCCCTTTGGGAAAGTCCCCTGCAGTGGACTGAGGGGTACTCAGACTGTGAGCTCCGTACCCGCTGGCCCTTCCCACTGCTGCTTGCCTCATAACTCCAGCAGAGTGGGGCAAATCCCAAGACAAAGAGACACTCATCCAGCTTGGGCACCCCGTGGGTGACCTGGGACCAGCATTCTTCTCCCTGGGAAGGTCAGGAATTGATCTCCTGGGCCCAGGGGACAGGCCTGCAGGCCAGATCCTGTACACCCAGGTCTTGATCGCATTGCCCCAAGGCACAGAGTGGATATTTGCGAACTAGTCTACTGAAGTGTGTGTGCCTTCAGGGGCAGAACAGATCTGAGTGGCCCCTAGCTGTAGCGAGCTCAAGGGGCAACCCTTCTCCCACAGAAGGGACTCTAATAAACTCAATCAGGAATGAAAAAGGAGAAATTACAACTGATACCACAGAAATAAAAAGTATCATCTACGAATACTATAAAAACCTCTATGTACATAAACTGGAAAATATGGAGGAAATGGAAAAATTCTTAGAAACACACAGCCTCCCTACGCTCAATCAGGAAGAAATAGAATTCCTGAATAGGCTAATATCAAGTACCAAAACTGAAGCAACAGTAAAAAAACCTTCCTAAAAACAATGATTTCACACCCAAATTTTACCAGACTTACAAAGAAGAACTGGTGTCTATCCTGCAGAAATTATTCTACAACATCGAGAAGGAAGGAATCCTCCCCAACACATTTTATGAAGCCAACATCACTCTGCTACCAAAGCCAGGAAAGGATGCAACAAAAAAAGAAAACTATGGACCAATATCCCTTATGCATATAGATGTAAAAATTCTTAACAAAATCCTAGCAAACCGAATTCAGGTGCTTATCAAAAAAATAATCCTTCACGACCAAGTGGGCTGCATTCCAGAGACGCAGGGATGGCTCAACATGTGCAAATCTATAAATGTAATTCACCACATAAGTAAAAATAAAGGCCCTATGATCTTCTCAATAGACACAGAAAAAGCATTCAACAAAATTCAGAACCCTTTTATGATAAGAACACTTAAGGAAATAGGTACAGACAGGACTTACATAAAAATGATACAAGCCATACATGACAAATCCACAGCCAACATCATACTGAATGGGGAAAAATTGAAAGCATTCCCACTTAGAACTGGAACCAGACAAGGTTGCCCTCTATCACTGCTTCTATTCAACATAGTGCTGGAAGTCCTAGCCAGAGCAATCAGACAAGAGAAGGAAATCAAGGGCATCCAAATGGAGGCAGAAGAGG
>NW_012146590.1:8280-9373 GCF_000956105.1 Propithecus coquereli
CTAATTTCTTTGTATTTTTAGTAGAGACAGGGTCTTGCTCTTGCTCAGGCTGGTCTCGATCTCCTGAGCTCAAACGATCCACCCACCTCAGCCTCCCAGAGTGCTAGGATTACAGGCATAAGCCACCGCTCCCGGCCTGAAGGGCTGGTTTTTAAAGATATCTGCAAACTTTTCTCCAAGGGATAGTGTGAGGTTTTTTTTTCACTTCTCGCTCCCTGCCCATGCCCAAACTGGCAGGCATCACACTAAGTCGCTCGTGGCCATCTCAGCTGCAACATGGAGCCCCTATTCTGTACACACGCTCCCACACACCCTACCTGCACCCTTCTTGCAAGCACCGTCTCCATTTTATGACCTAGCCATCGCGCATACAAATGCCAGCAGGTCCCACCTACCACAACTGGCGGAAACTATCAATGGAAAGCCAATAGCGGGCATCTAAGGGATAGCACTTATGCTTTGAACCTGAGGCAGACATGTTGTCACCTGGACCAGGCATCACAAGAGGATCAGACTCAGCAGCTGGATATACCTCTTGTCCCGACCCAGGATCACTGCAAATTGCAGCCCAGAGACTGCAGGGGCATGAAGCCTCAGCCCAGGTGAAGCCACAGTGGTACCAGTTACCACAGCCTGGGAGTCGAGGACTGGGAAGAATTTAATGGTTAGTGCTTGGACGACGACAGATGCTCCAATGAACTCCAGGGAACTACCTTTCTCTGGGACAGCAGAATGTCCTTGTCTCGGCTGCTCTCAGTTTGTAGCTCCTGACCTCTTCCAGCATGCCCAGCCTCAAAATCCCACTTCCAGCACCCAGGGGAGGATGATTGCTCTGCTTTCAGTGTCCTTGCTGGAACTCCAAGCAAGCAGCCCCCTAGTCACTTAGTTCAGCTTAATCATTACTAGCCCATGCAATGTGTGGCCTGGCCATGGGACATTCTAAAAAATTTTACATGAGAAGCCCTATGGTCAGTGTGAAGTCTTTCCCCTCTTTTCTCCCCTTCACCCCCAAAATCCGCGTATAATCAACCCAGCACAGTCCCTTCCTCAGGGTAGTCGCTCCACCCAAGTAGGGAGTAGTCAGCAAAGCTGT
>NW_012146590.1:15370-16424 GCF_000956105.1 Propithecus coquereli
GAAAGAAACAAAAGAATAATATGACTTAATTTTAGTTGACCGAAGAAGGGTGAAAAGATTAAAAAAAATTACATATGGTCAAAATAGACCTTGAAGATAACACACAAATCCAACATTATGAAACTACTAAATGCCTAAGTGAGTACTATCTTGAGGAATTTCTATCCATCTAAGTGTTTATT
The DNA here is from genome assembly GCF_000956105.1 of Propithecus coquereli. NCBI lineage: Eukaryota > Metazoa > Chordata > Mammalia > Primates > Indriidae > Propithecus > Propithecus coquereli. The sequence goes on from NW_012146590.1 coordinate 15,553, forward strand.
TTTCATTTTGGTGGTACTATTTTGGAGAGGTAGGTTTTATGGAATTTGTTTGGGGAGGTGGACCTCATTTCAGGATTGATATGTACTGTGTTAATTTCAAATACTTTTCATTCCTTTAGTCAGGGATGACTAATTTGTAGGTCATGAGATCAAATGATGACCTACTTTAGGCCAAAGAAAACCATAAGCGGTATCAAAATGATATTTGCAAAAAAAAAAAAAAAAGCCAGAAAGGAAAAGAAAAATCAAGATTTAGCCAGGCATGGTGGTGCTCACCTATAGTCCCAGCTACTTGGGAGGCTGAGGCAAGAGGATCCCTTGAGACCAGGAGTTCAAAGTTACAGTGAGCTATGATCATGCCACTGCACTCTAGCCTGAGCAACAAAGCAAGACCCCATCTCTTGAAAAAAAAGAAAGAAAGAAAAGAAAAGGACAAAAAGAAAATCAAGATGACCTTTGTGGGGGTGAAAGGAACTTTGCCTTTCCCCCCAAAGTTCACTGAAAGCTCAACTCACAATTAAGGCAGATTAATAAGAAAGAGGTTTATTTGCCATGTGCACAGGGAGAATCACAGACTGATTACCTTACCCAGTATCCCAATAAAGTCCATAAATTTTTATACCTTCCTTTTAGAGGGGAGGGAGAGATGAGGAATATAGGCAATTCTGTTTAGGGGCAATAAACGGTTCCTAGGGAAGACGAATGGATGGGGGAAACAGATTGACTTGTAAATAATTCTCTTTGCAGATTAAATTAACCTTGAGAGACAGGTATTATATTTAAAATGATTTGGGCCAGGTCTGGTTGCATTCTTCATCTTCTTGCCTGTAACATAGTGAGATAACAGGGAGGGGAAGAGAAGTCGATTGTTC
>NW_012146590.1:22477-23602 GCF_000956105.1 Propithecus coquereli
GGGTAGGAAATGTCCGATTTCTTCAAGGTCAGACATTTCTTGTTTAATGACCTAATACATTCTTAAAGGCCTGGGATAGTTGAAATATTTTGTTTTAATTAGTCATTTTGCCCTGGTCTGCACCAGTTCTGGGTCAGTACTGCTGCAGCCCCAGAGGTGGACCTGCAGCAGAGGGCAACCCCCTGCCCCAAGAGAGAGGCACAGGTGGGTAGGGAGCGCCTGCCAACCCAGTGCCCCCAGGCACACACATGACATGGTCCCACCAGTGCCCTCCTCAGTTGGGGTGTTATGGGGCCCCAGCGGGAGGTCCACAGGTGGGCAGGGAAGTGGTGCCTTTCTACCCATGCCTGTGTGGATCCCGCCTGGGGAACCGCACCTGCCACTGCAGAGCTGCAGTTCCAGGCCTAGGGTAAGGAGGCAAACAGGGAGCAGGCGGCCAGGGGAGAGCTGCAGGTTCCTGTGCCCCATCTCTGTTGTACCCTGTCTCCAGGGCTCTTGCTGGGGCTCCAGGCATTGGTGGGCCCACCACTGGCCCTTCCCCCATGCCACTCCTGCAGGCTGCATGGGTGGTAAGTGGCTCCAAGGCAAAGCTAAAATGTGTAGTCCTGGGGGAGCCACCACCCATTGTCATGAAGGTTGGGCAGCAGCTGGCACCTCTGGGCAGCTTGAGCTTCCCAGTGGATGGCACCAGGCAGGGCCTGCTGGCAGTGCACTGCCCACCAATGCGGGGTCGATGTGTGCTGTGACCGCAACGCGACTGGCAAGGCCTACTCAGTGGCCTCCATCACTGCCGTCACTGTGCTGGAGTGGCCAGCCCCCCAAGCCTGAACCCCACTGACACTGCCTGGGGTGGGGGAGGACACAAATCACCCACCCACTAAATTACGACTTGGGCTTTGGAATGGTCACGCCTGGCAGAAAACTCAGCTAGGCCAGAGGGCACAGTCATAGCCAGACCAGGACAATTGGAAAGTATATAATGCCAGGAGAGAACAAAAAACTGAAACGTATACATGTATGTCAGTTGTGCCCACCAAAGATCCTTTAAATACTGTGCTTTTTGTAAAATAAAAAAAAATGGACATTGGGTAGAACACTGCCAGGGCTCCTGGTAGTGAGAAACCT
>NW_012146590.1:25189-26327 GCF_000956105.1 Propithecus coquereli
GTGCCTTTTGGGATGGCACAGCTGAGTGCACACAAGTTTCTCATGGACTTGTTCTCCTACTACTTGGAACCTTGGTCCGGCCACTTTTGAGGCACCTACACACATTACAGGTGTGAGGCATTGATGGCTTGGGGGAACCTCATTTGGGGAAACCCCGCCTATAATGGACTGTTCGTGTGCTTGCCTTGATGGATTTGGCGAGACGCCATTGGGAAAGATGCTGTGTGCAACACACTGTTTATGTGCTCATGAGATCCAAGGACAGAAAGGAGACTCACTGCACAGGGGGCCCAACCCTTTTGATGACTGAGAATTTCACCTGGTATTAGTAGATATCTTTTCAGGCTGGGAATGGAGGGAGTGTCGAAAGCTCCAAGATGGGCTCCTCCCAGGAGCTGCTGGCCGGAGACATAGCCTTTGCTGAGTTCCTTTTGCATGTATGAAGCCTTGGAGGACAAGGGATGATGGACATCAGCAGTCCCGGGAAAGAGGCCGAGCAGGTATAAAATGACATACTGGTGATGGATGCCGTGGACAGGCAGCTGCAGAGGCAACTCAACAGCCTCTCCTTCTACAGCGAGGATGTCAAAACGAGCTCACAGCCAAAAAGGAAGGAACTTGGAAATGAACAAGGCTCAGACACCCCATTGTTGACCGGGCCCAGGAGTCCAAGGAGCCCTGGGCACTTCACAAGGTGACTACTCCATAGCGGTGTTGCTTCCTGTGGTCTCCACCTGGATCTACTGCAAAATGTCCTGTGGTCACCTGTGAACGTTGAGTGGAGCCTCAGTGGGAACCTGGTGATACGGTGAACTCAATGATCCCACAGCTCTAGATGATCATAGGTTTCCTTCCTCCATACAAAGCAATAAGGGACATGCTTTCGAACCGGACATAACCCCCAACAAGTCAGAAAAGTAGAATAGGGTATTGCTGTTTGTCCCCCTCTGCATAAGGATATCCCTCAGAAGCAGACTTAAGTTATACCACTAAGAAAGAGTTTATGAGAGACCCTTCTTAGCACCCCGAGGTAAGCATGGTGATACAACCATGAGCAAAAAACAGGATAAAGCAATATGCCAGATGAGTGGGTCAGGTACTAACCCCTGTGTATGAGTTTCCCTCTTTCAGGCCTCTG
>NW_012146590.1:32495-33654 GCF_000956105.1 Propithecus coquereli
ACACCTGCTCGCCCAACCTAGTCGCCTGTGGCTCACTACGACCCCACCCTACACACCACAGTTCATTCACACACGCGCCCCTTCACGCCCACTTGCCTTCTTTACACACCTTCCCTTGCTCAATTCTGCTGCTATCAACAATAGAGTGCAAGCGTCTTTCTCATGAAATGCCTCTTTGTCCTCTGGGTAAGTGCCCAGTCCTGGAATCGCTGGATCATATGGGAGATCTACTTTTAGCTCTTTCAGGTATCTCCGTGCTACTTGCCATACAGCTTGCACCAGTTTGCAGTCCCACCAGCGGTCTATGTATGACTCTTCCTTTCTCTCCGCATCCACGCCAGCATCTCCCATTTTGGCACGTTTGGATGAAAGCCATTCTCAGTGCAGTTAGGTGGTACCTCACTGTAAAGGACTCAGGGTTAAGCCATGTAGCAATAAAGGACCAGCCACCAGATTTACAAACAATTGACCATCACCCACTCCAATGGCAATATTTGCCAAAAAGACTTTAAATCTAGGCTCAGCCATTTAGTCTATGCCCCTTACGTCAGTTTCAATCTACCTGACGCCCAATTTCCTTATAAGCTAGGGATACTTGCTTCCCACTATCACCTCCTCACATGGTTATTGTGATAACTAAGTGTGGTAACTAAGGTCAAAGCTAAAATGCCTGGAATATGCTAAGTGTTTCTATTGAAAACATCACTATTACCATAGAAAGAACCAAGGGAACTGCTGCTGACCACCGATTATGTGCTCAGCACTTTGAATCCTTAAAGCAACCTAGTGAGGAAGGATGAGAGGTTAAATGAGAGGTTGCGTGACAGCTGGGGGGTTAAATGACATGCCTAAGGCCACATAGTTAGCAACAAGAAGAGCAGCTCACACTCAGCAGGGACTGACCCTGTGCCAGGCACTCACTGCTCTCAGCGTTTGCATGGGTTATCTGCCTCTGACAAAGGTCCCATGCAGTGCGTATCATCATTATGCCTGTTTCACAGAAAAGGAAACTGAGGCACAAGGAACCGAGGCCACAGTCACACTGTGGAGTGTAAGCGTGGAGCTGGGGTAAGAGCTGAGGGAGCCTAGCTCTGGAGCCTGAGTTCTGACCGCCGCGCCATCCGGCAGAGGTGCAGTTTCACCTGAGCTCAAGCTGAGA
>NW_012146590.1:45629-46655 GCF_000956105.1 Propithecus coquereli
TGAAGTATGTTTGATGAGACCCATACGGAGAAATTGCTTTTCATTATCACCCAGTACACACACAGTCACACACACACACAGATAACAGTATTATGAAAGTTTCAAAATAAAACCCTTACCACATATGGCACATTGTGATATTTTCTATTCTTTTCATTTTTATTTTATTAAAAAGACAATGTTTGATTTTAGAAACCACTGATAGCTTGCGACTCACAGTTTGAAAGACACTGAATTACGACCCTCATGTTACAGGACAGAGAGATTCATAAAAGCTAAAAAAAGACATGTTTATCGACGGTGCAGAGAGGACAGAGAGGCGGTTACCTTTGGGTGACTGACTGGGTTGCGTTAGGAGGGAGCCTTCCAGGGGCTGGAAATGTCCTACGTCATGAACTGGGGACATACACACAGGCATATGCAAAAATATGCACAACTTGATCCACGCAGTTAAGACGTGTGTACTTTATTGCAGTGTCACAGAGATGTGTCAGGGATTCAAGCACAAACATGCATCTGGGCCTCAGGGTTGGATGGGACCCGGGGCAGCCATGCAGTGTGCTCACTGGGAGTACAGGGCTGCGAACTCAGGCAGATTCCACACCTGGCTCTGCTGCTTCAGAGCTGGGCGACTGTGGAAAAGCAATGTCGCCTTTCTGAGCCCCACGTTCCTCATTTTGAACATGGGGTGATACATGCTAAGAGACGCAGTGAGCTAATGGAGGGAAAGCGGTCGCTCTGCACGTGGCACACCCGAGGTGTTCAGGAGGCGGGAGTGGCACAGAGGGTGAGCGCCTCCTTCCCGTCCCTCCCTGTGCGCATCTGCTGCACGGTCCCCTCTGCAGAGGGCCTTGCTCTGCGTTTCTGCTCCGCAGGCCGAAAAGTAGTGCTCTGTCGCCCCCAGTCCTCACGCCACAGTTCCAGCTACAACTGGACACTGTGTGTTTCTCAGTCCCAAGTCCAAATTCCCGAAAGCAGAAGCCTGACTGATTCACCTTGGGTTAGGTGTCCACGTCCTCTCCAATC
>NW_012146591.1:0-950 GCF_000956105.1 Propithecus coquereli
TTAGAAATTTCACCTTACTTTGCTTCTAAATATTAAATACTTTTAGACTATGAGAAAAATTTGTTTTGTGCTTAGCCTAGATCTAAATAGACTACATTAAGATTTGGGGCTTACTTTCATCCACTGTAGTATGATTTACTTTTAACCCCAATATAAATGTCCTGCTGTTTAATATTTTATGCCAGTTAACCTAATGAATTTGTGCCAATTTGAACTACATTGCAACATACTATATTCCCTTTGCCTAATGACAAAGCCAAAGCATAAATGGGATAGATAGCTAGAGAGATAGATAGATAGATAGATAGATAGATGATAGATAGATAGAAAGATAACCAGATGGAAAGTTAGATAGACATTTTAATTAGATTGCAAATATGTTCTTAATAAGAATTAAGGAATTTGTAAGAGAATGGAGATCAAGTAAGATAATAAAAGCTGAATTCACTTTTTACTTCAATTTCTGACTTTTTGAAGAGTAAAAAGATTTTTTTAAATGTGGTTCAATGTCAGAACTGTGATTAGAAAATGACAGGAGTAAAGATAAAGTAAGAAAATTAAGTCTCTGGGGAACAGGATGGTAAAGTTCTTTGATAATTAGAACCACAGCCTTTTCTAGTGGCTAGTTAAAATCCAGAATCCATCAGATTTTAGTATAGGCCAAAGTGCTTGGTTTGATGGATGTCCAATATCATTTATGAAACAAAGACAAAGGAATTGGTCTTGGATCTTTGAAATCATTTCTTCACATGTACAATAGCAATTGGCAAACTCATTACTTTGCTCTAATAAAGTTGGCAAGGATTAAAATAGAAAAGGAGGGTGACCTGTTGGATAGAATACAAAAGAAATTGTTGGAGAAGTATTAGCTATTCTGTTCTTCTCTTTATTTTCCTCAAGGCTAAATTTGGACAATTAATTTTAAAACTAAACTATATTTTTGGGGCCAA
>NW_012146592.1:0-1005 GCF_000956105.1 Propithecus coquereli
TGGATTCTATATGGTAGTAGGCAGACCTACCCAGTGGTCATCCACAGGCCGAGTGAAGTCATGATGTATCAATTAACTGGATATTAATCCTTTATAATGAATGAGTCAATAATATCCTATTCCCAGATGCCTCATATTTAGAGAGATGCTAATGTGAAGCATGGAAAACAAGAGCAGAGAAGATTTTCTCCTTTGGGACACCTACTCTTTCTTCTCCATGGCCCCTCTTGTCTGTTATATCAATGAAGACGGAAAATGAAAGAGAAAAAATATTTCTTTGCCTGTTTTCAAGCATTCTTTCTCTTGGTTTTGCTGCTTCTTTGGCCAATATTGAGTGACCTTCTTGGTCCTCTGTGACATATATCCTGATGGTTGGGCTCTCTTCATGGGGCACCAATGTATTCTTTCAAGGGCACCATTGAGGGTAATTTCACACAGTTCCCTGATGTGGCAATCTGAGCCCACCACATTCTCTTCCATCTCCCCTTCAGCTACTGCCATGGGTAGTATACTCCCTAGCCATTTGCTGCTGGCTCCCTTCTCATGGAAGGCAGCCTTCTGGGGTTGGGTGCCAGTAAGATGGTCCATATCCATTTGACCACCAAAATGGAAGGCATGCAGGAGGCTGGCCAGTCCCCTTTCCTGGTGCCCAGCATCTCCCTCCTGTTCTTCTCTCCCTAGCTTGGGTAACCCAGAGGCAGAGAGGCACATCTACCTGAGCAGATGTCCAACCAACATCCAGATGCTAGTCTCTTCTCCTTACATTCTTCTTGTAGGCACATGCAACTAATGGTCTTCTTGGTGCCTGTCCCTTATTTCTTTTTTTTTTTTTTTGAGACAGAGTCTCACTGTGTTGCCTGGGGTAGAGTGCCGTGGTGTTATCCTAGCTCACAGCAACCTCAAACTCCTGGGCTCAAGCAATCCTTCTGCCTCAGCTTCCCGAGTAGCTGGGATTACAGGCATGCACCACCATGCCCTAATTTTTTCTATATATTTTTAGTTGTC
>NW_012146593.1:0-1510 GCF_000956105.1 Propithecus coquereli
GGATGTCCTTACGCAACAACTGATGGACCTGGCTCAGAATGCATGGATGCCCTACTAGGAGATGAGACAAAGTACTCACATAAGGGGGCAAAGGTCATTCCATAGGCATCCTTAGCCTGTTTCATCACCTGAAGTGACACAGAAACAAGGTGCAAAGGAAGGGGCTGAAGCCTGGAGATGTGCTTTCCTATGCAGGCACATGTGCATACATACATCCATCCCCTCCCCACTCCCAGCTAGCTACCCAGTTTGTCCATGTTATCTTCACCACATGATCCAGTCCACTCTCATTTCACCAGCAATACCCAAGCCTGACTCTGTTCAACCCCACCATGGGGATTTGGGTATCAGGAAGAAACCAGGCCCAAAGCCTGCTCTGAGAGCCCTCAGGAGACCGGCTTAGCTGGGCCAGGAGCCAGCAGTGCACATGCCACCTCCTCTGACCCCAGCATTGGAGGATATCAAGTTCGATCAAGCTGAGCCTGACATTTGAAGAGCAAGGAGGCCAGGCTGTGAGCCATTGGATAGGCAGCTTCAGAGCAAAGAAGCAGACACAGCGGGAGCCAAGCAATGCACAGAAGCAATCTAGTGCCTGCTCTCCTGCAGGCCTCCAAAGAAAAGAAGGTGACTGTGAGGCAGCCTGGTGCTTTAGGGGGATAGGTCAGGGTGTACATTGGCATCTGCTACTGAATTGATTCATGCAAGCAATAGCCCACTCTGGACAACTCCACCTGGAAAATAATCCATGGCCAATTTTTAGCAGCACCTTTCCCCAGTACCATTCAGCACATTTCTAGGGCTCTCTCCAGGTGGTCCAAGTCCCCACCAGGATTGCCCACCCACTTTCGCTGCCTCTTCAAATCCTACTCATTCTTTAAAGCCTAGTTTAATTCTCCCATCCCCCATGAAGCCTTCTCGAAAGACCCCAGGCCAGGGGGAGCAGCCCCTTCTGACCTTTAAGAACCCCCACTGCCTGTCTCCATGCATGGCTTTGTCATGGGCTCCTCATCTAAAGCTGGTTCACTTTTCCTGTTCTGCTCTCACAGAGGGAATGTGAGCTCCTTCCTGTCAAGGAAGCCCCTGCCATGTACTGTTCCAGTGTCCCTTCTGCCGCCCAGGAGGTAAATGCTTATAATGCTTAATTCCATGTCAACTTGACTGGGCTAAGCGATGCCCAGACAGCTGGTAAAAAAAAAAAAAAAAGCAGTATTTCTGGGTGTGTCTGTGAGGGTGTTTCTGAAAGAGGTTAGCATTTGAATTTGCAGTCTGAATAAAGAAGATCCACTCTCACCAGCATAGTCAGGCATCGTCCAATCCATTGAGGGCCCACACAGAACAAAAAGGCTGGGGAACGCTCATTTGTTCTCTCTCCTTGAGCTGATGCCATTTAGCTTCTCTTGTCCTTGGATATTGGAGCTCCTGGTTCTCAGGCCTTCAGACTGAATGTCACACCAGCTGGCCTGGTTCTCCAGCTCACAGAGGCAGATCGTGGGACTTCTCAGCCTCCATG
>NW_012146594.1:0-1237 GCF_000956105.1 Propithecus coquereli
AACCTAGCCATGGAGCATTCATTAGGGTTCATGCTAAGCTGCCATAATGAAGAGATTAAGAATATGGTGACTTTAATTAGATACAAATTTATTTCTCTTTCATATGATGGGTGGGACAGCTCTGCTCTACAGTGTCATTCAAGAACCCACATTTCTTCCATCTTGTAGCCCTGCCAACCCTAAAGGTTTTTCCTCCTTTGCATGGTCAAAGCAGAGTCACTGGTACATCCCTGCTTCCACTTGTGAGAAGCATAAAGAGAGGAAGGCAAGGGAAAACAAATTCCTTGTAAGCAGGTGACACCAAAGATGCCCACATCACTTCCACTCATATTCTAGCAGGAGGAACTAATCACATGGCCACACCTTGCTGCAAGGGAGGCTGGAAAATGTGGTCTCCAATTAGGCAGCTTCTCTCCTGTGAAGAAGAGGAGAATGGGTTTGAGAGAAGGGGCAGCTGGCCATGTGCATACCAGGTAAAGAAAGGGAGTCCCTGTCCCAAAGCAATGCTAAGACATGAAGAATGAGTCCAAAGTAAGAAGGAGAAATCAGGAGAGAGGAGACTGAAAAAAGAAGTCCTACGCCTTGTATAAAATTTTATTTTATTTACATAATAACCTTGTGAGGGAGGTACCAGAATGTCGGTCAGGGTCAGATTCAAAATTCTGGTGGGGTGGGGATAGGGATGAAAAAAAAAGGCAGGTCTGTGCCAAGCCTGGCAGATTGCAGCTGGCATTTCTGTGCTGTCTGGGTTCATTGGTGTGCAGTTCATGAATGAGGGTGCTCACTTTTGGGGCCAAAGTCAAGGCAGACATTGCTGAGTCTCAAACATTTCTGGAAAATGATCTCAAGGATGGCTGTGGCTCACAAGAGAACCTGAAACAGAATGCCCTAGAACATGCTTTTGAGATTATTAAACTTTAGTTTGGGAAGGGGTCACTATGGAACCACTTTCTGTTCTCCCTCACAGCTCAGATAAGGGCATGGAGGTACAACACAGTGGAGTGATTGCATGGCTTGATGAAGGTCACACAGCTAGATGGGGACAGTTCCAGGACTGGCACCCAAGTCTCCTGGCTGCCAGTTCCTTGCTATTTCTATTGCACAACATTTGTGTTGACCATGAGACATTTATTGCATAGACACGCTGATGTTTAAGCTGTTTGTTTCAACAGATCATTTGAAATTGGTTGCTTCCAAATAGATGTCCCATTTACACAGGCGTAGGTCAGTCTGCTCC
>NW_012146595.1:0-1153 GCF_000956105.1 Propithecus coquereli
AATAATTACTATTCCACACGGAAGCATGTTGACATTTATTTATTTATTTATTTTTCAAGTTCAAATGAGATGCAAAGCATATTGACTTTTACTCACAAAGTCCTCAGTTTCTTATCAGGTAATGAAAATTTCAAGTACTTCCGGGAGATATATTTAATCGGTAAGATTTATATTCATGAATTTTCAAATTAATTGAATTTCACATGTATATCTGCTCATTTGAGAAATCTGAATGTGTGTGTATTAGTCAGGATGTGCTAGATTAAGCTGCAACAATAAACAATCCTCTATTGTCTTTGAGTTGCACAACATATGACTTTCTCAGTTCAGCCAGGGCTCTGCTCCACAATGGTGGCCTTCATTTTGGAACCCAACATGACCACAGAAACACTGCCAATTGCCATAGGAAGGGGAAGGAATATAGTGAACCATGCACTGGCTTTTAAAAGCTTTCTCAAGGAAATGACCCACGTCATTCTATTCCCCAAAGCAAGTCACATGGCTTAGTTTCAAGGGAGTTACATAGTAATATCCCAGTTTCCTTAGAAGTGAAGTTTGCCTAAGTATGAAGCCAAGATGATATAATCATTGCATTGCATACTTAGAAGTATATACATATCACTGATCAGAGTGAGCTGGAGTCTTTTTGTTGTCCAAATTGTTTATAAACTTTTTTGAAGAGTTTGACTGAAAACCATTTGGATTGGTATAAAAAGGCATTTGAAAGATTTTTTAGAAGTTCTTCCTAAACATTTTGCCAGTCTGATGGCACTGGTGCACGAGTGAATAAGCAATCCTTTTCTTATCACATGAGGGCAAATGTAGCATATTTTTTAAGAATTAATCCACGGTATTTTATTGTATCAGAGCAATTGTTTATTTCTCTTTCTAATTCCATTCTCAAAGTTCTGATTCTTTAGTTAACATAAAATCTTTAAAAAGAAAAATTATTTTTTTTCAGGAGCTACATCTTCACTCGATGCTAAGCCACATGTGGCTTTATCATCGACTAATCAAAAACATGATCATTTTTCTCACTGAGTAATTTTAGGTTTGTAATTTTTCAAGTTGATTAGATTTAGCATTACTCATATATTCTTAACATAAAAACTTGGTTTTAATTATATTTACCTTTGCAATAACCTTCTACTTA
>NW_012146596.1:0-1412 GCF_000956105.1 Propithecus coquereli
TACAGATTCTGTTAAGTAAGAGTGTCTTTTTTTCTTTTTCTAGATAAAGGAGGATCATTCTTTGATCCTATATATAAGTGGTTGCTGGAACTACAAAATAATAATAATAATAATTAATAAAATGTAATTGGTTCTAAGCATCATTGTGCAGGCTTCTAAGGACAAATGCTTTGGAGCAGGATGGTTCTATGTGAGCCAGAAGCAGGTGATGCATTGTTGTTTGGGATCCAGGAACTGAACGGGACAAAGTACCAATCTCTCCAGTCCCAGAAATACCTTTTCATATGCCCCAGGGATTCTGGCATCATTGTCCACTCTTCACCCCTCCAAGAGACACAGATGTGAGCATCCTTCGGTCTGTCATTGTCTCTGCCAAGTGGCTTTGCGGGTCTCTGATGGATGGGGAGGTGATGGTCAGTGCTCTAATGCTATTCATCTCCTCGTCCCCGTCATGGGGAAATTTATGCTTGGCAAGCACTTTCATCCTTTTCACAAACGCAGCAAAACACTTTTTTTCTGTTTTGGTTCTAGAATGTTCTTTGCTGCAAATGTCTAAATGAGCTGACACTACTTTAGGAAAAGGTTGATAATGTGACCAATGAGAAGTCATTTATTAAAAACTGGATACATACTGAGGTGCAATGGAATCAAAGCTACTTGGTTTTTTAAAAATTATATTTTTATACTGTATATCCTGGAAGATTCCTGTATGTGTTGAAAGATTATCTTCATAAAACTGCTTAAGAGATGATGAAAATTAAGATACGATATAGAAAAATTATGATGTAAGCTTAAGTGAAAACAAACTGTACAGGGCACAATACGATTATGGCTATAGAAAATAATACATTTACATAGAAAATGACCCTAGAAGAACATGAAGAAAAGGGAAAAATTTTATTCAGTCTTCTTCAAAACAAAACAAAGAAAACCACTTGATTGCTGAAGTCAATCAAAACCATGTATTAATAGCAAGAGCAAAAGTTATTTGCCTAAACTTGACCTTTCTTTGTGACAAGGGTGAAGTTTCATTCTGCAGTTGCCTGGTCACAGGAGCACTATGACTATATTGTTCAGATGACTGTCACATGCAGCAGATTTTTCTTCCTATTTGTGGGCAATTAAGAAAACAAACATTGGATCTGGGATTCTTCTTTAATACCAGAACAATTTCATCTTTCAAGGCCACCAGCTGTAGAGTCACAATAATACCTAATGTGCATGGACTAACAAGTACCTGGCTCCAAATCAACTTGTTTAATCCCTGCACAACCCAGTGAGGTAGATGGAACTCTTGTCATTCCCACCTCCCTGATGTGGAAATTGTGGCTTAGAAGATGTTAAGAAATTGCCCACGTAATTAATTAGTGACAAAACTAAATCCAAACCTAAAGAGCTGGACTCCAGGGTCC
>NW_012146597.1:0-1215 GCF_000956105.1 Propithecus coquereli
AGTATGCAGTGTTTCCCAAATCTACATGACAGTGAAGGTTTTTTGTTTGTTTTTTTTAAATGAGACATCTATAAATATCTCTCAGTAGGAACCCAGCTTGAAATGTTGCAATAGGTTGTCATTTTCTTGGGGGTGGGGGTAGGGGTGAGGGTAGGGTTGTTCTTTCTTTCTGGGAAAACTGGGAGGCTCTGTATTACCTTTGTTTACTTCTTTTTTTTTATTTCAGCATATTATGGGGGTACAGATGTTTAGGTTACATATGTTGCCCTTGCCCCTCCTCCCCCCCTAAGTCCAAGTTTCAAATATGTCCATCCTTCAGGTGGTGCGCATTGCACTCTTTGTGTATGCAAATACCCGTCCCCTCCCTCTCCCCCTGCCCAACATCCAATAGATGTTATTCTTATATGTGCATTTATGTGTTGAACCTTTGTTTACTTCTTGATGTTTTATAGGTTATTAAGGAGACAACAGCCTTTTTTCTTCCAGTATTTTAACATGTTAGTACCAGACATTATACTTAGGTACGGATTTTGGTTCAGAGGCTTGCTCAGCATCACAGCAATAATGAGTCACAGAACTGACCCTAGAATGTACTTTCTCTGTATTTTTTCTCCTCTGCTGGTGTTTTCTGAGAGTGAGTGAGTGAGTGTGAGTGTGTGTGTGTGTGTTATGTGTATTCAGGACAGCACTTAAAACAGTTATTTTTTTCAAAGGCTCTGTTGAACACACCTGGAGGCTGGTGCAGCTCAGAGTTGAGTAGTGATTCTGGTGTTAAATGTTAGAGAAATTGGTTAGAAAACCTTGCAGCTCATAGTGGCTATCTCAGGCAGAGAGAGTGGAACAGAGTTAGGGGACCAAGGAGCTGAGGGTCTTCCTGCTTTGAGAGGGTGCTGGAAACAGAGAGCATCTTGGTTTCCCCACCCTCATATCAATTCACTTATACCAATTAATTACTTAGAGCGAATGAAGTTGTGTGAACTTGTACTCACTCTTTGGCTGACTCTCACTCCTTGTTGATTTGTTGTAAGGATAAATTGCTTTGTTGGCTTTTGTAAATTCTGTTTTCTGCTACCAACTGCTAACCATTAACATCTCAATCAGACAGGGAATTTGCAGTTACTCAGGTTGAATAATCTCCCCTTTTTTACTGATCCAGATCCTAGAAAACTCATTCTGGATTTTGTTATCAAAACCTTTCAACTAGATACTTGATAT
>NW_012146598.1:0-899 GCF_000956105.1 Propithecus coquereli
TAGCAGTGGCTGGCTTCCAAGAGAATGATTTTCAGGCCTCTTAAGGCTAGATCAGAACTGGCACAGAGTCATTTCTGCCACATTCTATTGATTAATGCAAGGAACAAGCCCAGCATAGATTCAGAGGGAAGAGAATTAGCCTTCACCTCTTGATGAGAGGACTAGCATATGCCTATAAGGATGGGAGGAGCCAGATACTATTATGTGAAATAATATTGTTCCTGGAGAATTGGGAATGGGATCATCCCAGATAAGCCATATCTCTTCTATTTTTAAATTTTATTACATTTTGGACTACCTCACTTAAAAATTGCATTTCTTTTATTATATGAAGAAGAAAAAAAAAAGAAACTCGTGCCAAGGAAATCTGCTTTTTCAGTTTCTCCAACTAATTAAGAATACGCTTTAGCCTCATTGATTTCATATTATACATAAAAAAGTCAAAAGTTTAAAAATACCTATGCCTGCTAGAATATATTTATTTCACTAGCAAAGTCATCTCTAGAGGATCAAATTCCAGACATGTCCTGTTTATGCTTATAAAGAAAATTTGTCTAAAATAGAGTCATGGTGCATTAGATGAATCATTTTTATAAGATTTCGTGTCGGATGGAGTTCAGTTGTACATAACAGAAACCACTCCAGGTACTTAAGAATAAAGGGATATAATACAGTGAATTAAGTGAATACAGAGTTACTGGAAAAGTTGGAGGAGCAAGATCCAAGTTGCTATGGTAGGATCAACCCTGCAGAACGGGCCCACAAAGGGACCTCTAACTGTCACTATGAGAAAGCTGGCAAGTCAGGAAGCTGCAGTCCAAACAGGACCACCAGCTCGGTTGTGGTATGGGAAAAATATATCTCCTGCAATTGTTGATTGAGAAACTGCCTCCTGAACC
>NW_012146599.1:0-1273 GCF_000956105.1 Propithecus coquereli
TGTGTAGGTGTGTGTGTGTTTCATTTTATTTCCTTTTCTTAGACATATTTATTCTGTATTTAATCCTAAATTTTTCTTTTCAATTTTTCACTTTTAACAATAACCTTCATTACTATTTGTTTAGAAATTTGGGAAGGGGGATGCGAAATAATGAAGTGTTCACTCACTGTATCATGGAGTCATGGAGAAATGGACAGATTACAGATATGTTTTCAATAACAAAATAGCAAGATTTGCTAATGAATTGGATACGGGAATGAGGGAAGAAGAATTCAGAGTGACTTTGTCTTAAGCAAAGTTGTATCTTTCACTAAGATTGGGAAGATGAGCAAAGATGAGCTTTTATGTGTTTTGTTTTTTTGTTTTTTTTGTGGGAAAGTAGTGTTGAGACTTTCATTTTGGAAATGGACATTTTGAGATATCCATTTAGAGATACAAATGGAGTTGTGAGAAGGCAGATAAACATACAAACCCAGAACTCCAGTCTGGGTCTGGGCTGAAGATATAAATTTAGGAATCATTATACATCCTGTCCCAAAACTTAATGGCATGAACAGTAATCATTTTATTCTGCTCATAGATTCTATGGATTAGCATCGGATAAGGCTACAGTGAGGACAGGCCCTCTCTGTTCCCTGATGTCTGGGGCCTCAGCAGGGAGTGACCTGAATGGCTGGTGCTGGAATATCCGGGCCTGGAGGAGTCACTTCCAAGCTGGTCTCCCCAATCCCATGTCTCTCTCATCCCTGGGCTGAAGGGGCTGACTCAGCTGGAAATGTTGGCCAGGATGCCAAGATGCAGCCTCTCCAGCACGGCAGACTCAGGGTAGCCCATCTCCTACAAGACCACTCAGCCCTCCAAGAGCAAGCATTTCCAATGACCAGGGTCACAGCCTTTGATGATCTAGACTTGGAAGTCATACAGCCTCACTTCCACTAGGTGCTATGAACCGCTCAATTTCACGGGAATAGATCTTGACCCTACCTTGTACTGGAGGGAGTAGCAAAGAATTTAGGATCATGCTTAAAGAGACACATCTTACTGATTATCAGTCTCCTCCAGTAGAAAGTAAGTCCTGTGACACCAGGCTCCTATATCTCCATGTCCCAATTTTCCGGAGTAACAGAACCAATAGGATATATATAGAGAGAGAGAAAGAGAGAGAGACAGAGAAAGATTGATACATAAAAGGAGATTTAGTATTGGAATTGGCTCAGGTGATTATGGAGGCCAAGAGGTCCCACAATATGCTGTGTGCAAGCTGGAGACCCAG
>NW_012146600.1:0-1197 GCF_000956105.1 Propithecus coquereli
CAGTATTCCGGACACGTGGAGCTTTGATAGTTATTTCCAGTTCCGTTTATAGCTTGTCCATTTTGAATACCACAGTTAAAATTTCTTGGTTTTTTTTCTGAGCTTTTCTTTTTCTCCTGGAAAGAAAAACTCTATTCATATTTTTAAAGTGTGGAAATTTCTAACCTTTAAACCTATATATTTTTTTCTATACTATGGCCTGATCATATGACAAAGATATTTTATAAATCAAATTTTCTTTGTCATTAATGTCCACAAACTTCAATCCCTACAAGGACTTACAACTCCTATTTCCTATTCCAATGAAAAAGTAATCATTCTTAGTGTTAGATTCATATGTTTTTGGAGATATATGTATATACTTGAATGACATCAAAAGTTTTAAATTGCATGTATGCAATTTAACGTACTAAAAAGGTATTGTCACACAGATCTCACGCTATGTCTTATATTCTTTACTGAACAACATGTTTTTAAAATCTGTTCATGATTACATAGGTATAGACTTTGGCTTCCATTTGTGAACAGCGTACCGTAAAGATAATCCATGGGGTTTTATTTTTTTTCCCCCACAGTTTTGGTAATTAAATATATACATATGTATATACATGAATACATGAATATATTTAATATAAGTATGCACATGTATGTGTGTATATATGTGTGCGTGTGTGTGTGTGTGTGTGTGTGTATGCCCATTTTTTTTCTCGATACACAGTCTCACTATGGGTAAGACTCTTGGATTCAAGCAATCCTCCTGCTTCAGCCTCCCGGGTAGCTCAGACTATAGGCACGTTTGGTCATCATATTAAATCCCACTGATTGCCAGCGCTGCCACTAATGGGGTGGTTATTCCTGTGCACAGGACTACAGCTCTGTGTGAGCATTCTGTAAAATGATAAAATTCAGAAATGGAATTACTACATCGTAATATTTAACTTATAAATATTCGATTTTCATGTACATTAAAAGAATATTAGGATTCCTAAAACCTCATTTGGACACCAACACTTAGTTTTATCCAGCTTTTATTTTCAGTTTTCCAATTTGATGGCAGCGAACTGTCTTATTATTTTGTTTTGTTATGTTTTCATTTAACTAGAAATAAGTCTAAACATGTTGTTTTCAAGTTCCGTTTCTGTGTTTAGTCCATTCTATATTTTACCCCTTTTTTCTTGAATTTCACCATTTTTCTTA
>NW_012146601.1:0-867 GCF_000956105.1 Propithecus coquereli
AAGTAATTTTTTATGGAAATAAATTGGCATCTATATAATTTGCAAATATGTAAAAATTCACTTAGGTTAGCCTGTGGTAACATTCTATATTCGTTTTTTTTTTTTTTCCTATTTTCAACAGGTTTTCAATGATTCGTGTGTCTCTAAGTCACTTTTAAATCATATTTGTTAATCTTTGGTTTAGTCAAGAACTGAAGTATTTTTGTTTACTTCTACAGCCTTTGGGGTTATTCTGTTCCCTGGTGGTTCTTAAAGCCAGTTCTTAAAAAGTTTTCCCCCTGCTGCTATTTAAACTGATTTTTATGTTACTCCAAATTAAATCCATTATTTCTAGTCTATCAATTTTCTAACTTGAATCAGCACGCTTCAGGATTCCCATCTGCTATCTAGTGTAAAGCCAATTTTTAAATCTGTCTTTTTTCCCCTTATCCTGGCCTCCTCAGGTGCATTGGAAGCTCCATTCACAGACATTTTGGTTACTAATCTCTGCCTGCCAGAGATATCCTGGCCATTCCATGCAGAATCCAGCATCAGGCATCCTTTCATTCCCACAGATTTACTACCAAACTTACATAATAAATGTTCAAATTTCAAGAAAATTTCAAACTATGAGTAAAAGTTAACTCTCAAGAGAGACATGAAAAGTCCCTAGGATATAGATACAACAGAGTGTAATAAAAGGATATAAGCAAAGACTAACTGAAAAATTCCTGAGTCGGGAGCCAAGAGAATTAGAATCATTCTATTTGTGGCCCAAATGTATTATACAACCTTGGACAAGCCACTGCACATTACTTTGCTCAACTATAAAATAAGAGAAATAAATTAAATAGACTCTGGTTCATTTCAACTTGATTTTAAAATAAT
>NW_012146601.1:2537-2948 GCF_000956105.1 Propithecus coquereli
AAAATAAAGAACTTGTTATGTTTCCTAAATCCAATATATTTACATATATATAAATGTATGTGTTTGTGTATATATAAAATCCCACTAGACTGTTCATTCCCTCTAGCATACATACTATTGAAATATTTCTAAGTAGTTGTTACAACCTTCATAATTTATTACATACTTAGTTTATTTAGAATTAGGTTCTTTACTCTCTTCTCACTAATTATAACTATCTCCTGTAAAATTTTAAATCTCATCATAATCTTACCTAAAATATTTTTTCTTGGGATTAAGCATATTTGCAATCTTTACCCCATTCACCTCACAATCTGGGCCAGTGTGTTGATGTCAGTCAAGCAAAAGCGAGGGGTTCACTGTTTGTAGCAACCTATTTAGAGCTCGATTGAACTTTAAAACCCACCTGTC
>NW_012146601.1:6113-6454 GCF_000956105.1 Propithecus coquereli
AATTATATTACTTTTTAGCTAAAGGTAGTAACTGTCTCTCCACTGGGCAGCTCCCCACTTTTATTTTAATAATTCTCTTTCCTGACAGAAAACAATTCCTTCAAAATTACTAGCTAGTATACGACACCTACAAAGCTAAACCCACACAATCTATTTCACCCCCCTCCTGTGACTATAAAAATTTCAGAGAAGCTGAATGAAGCCTTTCTCAGAGTTCTAGATTTTTATATCATAAATATTTTTAAGTGCTCAGGATAGACATGTCATTTTCCAAGATCTATATAGCAGATGTCAAGGTAGAAGTTTATCTTCCCTTACTGAAGAGAATTTTACTTCTTTTC
>NW_012146601.1:7999-8357 GCF_000956105.1 Propithecus coquereli
TTGGGGGATAACACTGCTGGGCTTTCCACCCTTTCTCTGTGACCTTCAACACAGTTGAAGCCAACTCCTCTCAGACTCTTTCATTAATGAGCTGATGTTTCCATTTTGAGTGTATTCTTGCAAACTCATCATGAAATTTCTGCCTGGCAGTTTTAGAAGTTAATGGACTTCAAATTACTATTCAGCAAGGTGTATACATTTACAAATCACCAGGTAGCCACCATTATGGCTTATATTTGATTAATAAAATTATATTCCCAAATAAACAAAACATGTAAGCATGCTAATTATATTACTTTTTAGCTAAAGGTAGTAACTGTCTCTCCACTGGGCAGCTCCCCACTTTTATTTTAATAAT
>NW_012146601.1:20452-22041 GCF_000956105.1 Propithecus coquereli
TTATTCTATCCAGACATGAACATACTATTTGCTGTTTCTTTGTCTAGATTATTATTTTACATACAATTATAGAGGGTAAAGTTAAAAAGTCTTGTTGCCTTAACTTGATCTCAGAATCTTTGTCCTTACATTCAACACAACTGCCTAAAAATATTTTATTTCAGAGGTGGTAAAGTAGGAAATTAAGCTACAGCATAGAAAATTCTTAACCTATAATTGGTAATTTTTTCTTCTAATTATAGATTTAATAGCAGCCGATCAAAACTCCATAGAACCTATAATAAGGGTAAAATAGGTAGTGATTTGCTAGATGTGAATAGCAGATCTCATTCTCCCAAAAACAATATTATCACCAAGAAAATAACACTAGTTGACGAGTCCACTCATTACCTTCTGAAGACCTCCTCAGAGATATCTTTGTTTCCATTTTTATTTCTCTACTCATTATGATTATCTCATATTTTAAATTGATTACTCTCTTCATATCTATACTACACTTCTCAGAATACCTATATATTTCATTCATTGTTTTTTTTTTGATTACATGCCTGACTCCCAAGAATTTTGAAGACCTTTTTTTATCAGTATCTAGGCATAGTCTGGTACGTATGAGGTTCTCTATAAATGTTATTTTCTATTTACTGCCATCCTTTGTAATGTATTCTTTTTCTTGTATCAAGGTGGCTGCACGTTTTCTTAGATGTTATATATTTAAATTTTCTGATTATCAGCCTAGTAATGCTGATTCTTTTCTGAGAAATATGACTTTTGATACATCCTACTCAGGTGAACTAAAACCTAGATTCACATCTGAATGTACTCCAGAAGATTAATAACCCCTAATACTGCCACAGCCTGCTAAACGATTCTAATCTGATAGAAGGTTGTCAGGAAAACACTTAAGAAATTAGGGATTTGGAATCAGGTAACTTTAATACAGAAAATCTATTTCTTATAAACTTTTATCTATAATGATTACTACTTGATATGTGTAAAATTCATATTGAATAATATCCAAATGTCTTTGAAGTCAAAGATCTATGCAAGCTGACTCCAACCTATATCAAAAATGTTATCTTTCACTACATGGACTCTAAACTGCAATCAAAATAAAATAGTCATGATTGTCTAAATCTAGTTCCACACTTTTCTGCCTCTGACTCTTCCTAGACCTATGGATCACCAATAACAATCCTTACTGACAACTTTGCCTCTCAACATCTTTCCCTTCTTCAACTTTCAACTCTTAAACTTCTTCCATAAAGCCTTCCCTCCCATTGAGGATGAATTTCTCTTTCCTCTAAAGTCGTTCCAGCATCCCATGCCATTTAATAATTACTCTAAAGTTTTCTTTAAATTAACTGCTATCAACGGTGACATTAAAATAAGATGAGATTTGTCTGATCTTTTTACTTTCAGCCACTGCCATGGTATAGTTCAAGAGTTTGTGAGAAAAAATGTGTAGTTAAGAAAGTTCTCTCTTTAATATATGTTTAAAACATAAAAGATGGCCGGGCGCGGTGGCTCACGCCTGTAATCCTAGCTTTCTGGGAGGCCGAGGCGGGCGGATTGTTTGAGCTCAGGAATTC
>NW_012146601.1:32675-33089 GCF_000956105.1 Propithecus coquereli
TTATAGATTTAATAGCAGCCGATCAAAACTCCATAGAACCTATAATAAGGATAAAATAGGTAGTGATTTGCTAGATGTGAATAGCAGATCTCAATTATTCTCCCAAAAACAATATTATCACCAAGAAAATAACACTAGTTGACAAGTCCACTCATTACCTTCTGAAGACCTCCTCAGAGATACCTTTGTTTCCATTTTTATTTCTCTACTCATTATGATTAATTATCTCATATTTTAAATTGATTACTCTCTTCATATCTATACTACACTTCTCAGAATACCTATATATTTCATTCATTGTTTTTTTTTTTTGATTACATGCCTGACTCCCAAGAATTTTGAAGACCTTTTTTTACCAGTATCTAGGCATAGTCTGGTACGTATGAGGTTCTCTATAAATGTTATTTTCTATTT
>NW_012146601.1:34585-35234 GCF_000956105.1 Propithecus coquereli
CCAGGGGCAGTGGCTTATGCCTGTAATCCTGGTACTCTGGGAGGCTGAGGCTGGAAGATCACTTGAGGCCAGGAGTTTGAGACTAGCCTGAGCAAATGCGAGACCCCCATCTCTACTAAAAATAGAAAAAATTAGCTGGGCAACTAAAAATAGAAACAAAAAATTAGCCAGGCATGGTGGCAAGCGCCTGTAGTCCCAGCTACTTGGGAGACTGAGGCAGGAGAATCACTTGAGCCCAAAAGTTTGAGGTCACAGTGAGCTAGGATCACGCCACGGCACTCGAGCCCAGGCAACAGATAGAGACTCTGTTTCAAAAAAAAAAAAAAAAATCATCATCAATGGATGACAGTTTTGGGGAAATTTCAATGAGCACAGAATATTCCATGCCTTAAAAGTGTTTTTCACAAATTGCTTATTAGTTGCAAGGAAAAAAACAGTGAAATATACAGTATAGAAATCATGTATCACTTTGGGTATTCAAAATCAATATTAACAACGGGGGCAGATGGACATCATGTGCCTTCAAATGTAATTTTCTGAGAAGGACACATCACCTAAATATTATTCCAGTGAGAAATATATAATGTGAACCTAATGATGAGGAAACATCAAGGAAACTCAGATTGAGAAACCATCTACAAAATATAAG
>NW_012146602.1:0-1087 GCF_000956105.1 Propithecus coquereli
CACTCCCACTCCTTCACTTGACTAGCCTTAAAAAAAAATAAAAAAATTTTAAAACAAAAAACAAAACAAAACCCAAAGCAAGTTAGTGGAAAAGACAGAATTACAAGGCAAACCTCCCTAATCTTTCCTTCCAGAATACCCCCTGGTGACTTTCTTTTTTGATCTGATGTTTTGGGAATTGAAAGAATATAGAGTTTTTCTTTTTTTAAATCGATGACAGCTTTATAGAGGATATTGAATAGAACCCTTTATCTTCTCTATTTATGCTTTTCAAATTTTGGACTGTCACATGCTGTGATATTAGTTATGTTATGGTTGGTTCACAGTGTCTTATGCACAGTGACTAGACTATGGTACTTGAATGCTTTCTACTTAGGGTGTGTGCCAGCCATTTTAAAGAAGAAAAGAAAAATCTAAAAAGAAGAGGTTTGGAGAGGATTCCTCATTCAAGTGGGGAGAGTAAGATCTTATGACCAAGGCTGTTTTAGCCAAGATGACAGATAGAAATACAACTTTGCTCATTACTTTTTCATAGGTGAAGGAAAATGCAGTGTATTTTCTTTACTTTTTTTTGGGTGGGAGGATGGAGCATTTAGAAAATGTTATATTATTTTCACATACTTTCGAACGGGGTTTTTGTTAGCAATGTGAGTTTCTTTAGTCTGTCTCTCCTTTTGTCTGATTATTTCCCTAAGGGTCAGACGTTTTTAGGGAATGTAATCACTAAGCTAAATAATATAATACATGATTATTTTGACTATGTACATCTCAGATTTCCTTTGCATATATGCATTGTGTCTGTAAGTTGGCTCTTTGATGATAGTTCCTTTTATACATGTGGATTATTGGATGTGCAGAGGAGTGAATTTTAAATGAAAATTTCAACAGGCTACAGGAGAAAAAAAAGACTACAGGGTATAAAATGTGGCTAGTTTTGTTTCCTGGGGATGGATCTTCTCAATCTCACAGAAGCAGAGTAACTGTCTCCCCACCCCAACATACTTCTTGGTCTCTATTATAACTCTCAGTCACAGCTTATACATTAAATATGTGTGTAATGCTATTTGTAATAGAGCTGTATTCAAAT
>NW_012146603.1:0-3233 GCF_000956105.1 Propithecus coquereli
GTGGGTCCTGCATCATTTAATGCACACCCAACTTCTCTTAGTTCTTCTGTTGAGGACATTATTCTGTTTCTGTTTCTTTTTCAGAGCAACTTCAAGAAGAATTGCGTGAGTTTAGCCTTTCTTGAACTACTCCATGAACCATTTCTGCTCTGCTTGGTTAGCCTTGATCTCCTAACATTCAGCTCTCTGTCTGTCCCTTGCAGGATGGAGAAGAACACTCTTACATGCTGGTGAGCACCTGTGATGTTCCCTGAGATCCAGAGCTTTCTCCCCACTAGCAGCCAACAGTGCTCTTGAGAAGAGATGAGCAAGGGGCTCAAGGCTGGGTGGGGGCTGATGGGGGCAGCTGGGAGCACCAGCAGTGTCCCAGCAATGCTGGATCATGGCTCTTCTGTCAGGGAATTCCAGCAGCAATTCGTCAACCCTACAGTTTATTTCCTGTGATCTTTTCTCTTTTAGAATAATTTAGTCTGTAATTACCAGAGGTCTCTGATACATAGTAGACCTCCCCAGGAGTTACATTTCAGTAGTTGTTACTCTTGGATCCTGGATCAATTTGAAAGAAGACAATGATGTCTTTGCTATTTATAACCTGAGGATGGTGTAGACTGTGCACAGTTGAAGACTTATGTGGGGAAAAGGGAATGAGTTTCCCCAACAAGCCTGATGCTAGGGTGTCCAAATAAGTGGCCAGAAATGCCTTTGTGTTCCTTCGAGAGCACCTGTAACCTGCATGTAGCCTGCCATGGTAGGGGGGCCAGGTGAGTGTGAGGACACAGAATCCACTTATCTACTCCTAATGAGCACTTTGAATTTTATGATTTGTCACCTGCTGCCCAGAAGCACTAAAAAATTTAGTGTTACCAGATACCATGGAATAGGGACTGTTCTTTTTTAGGTGATTTTCAAAATTGTCACACAATCAGAAGTTGTCACAATCAGGCATATTAATTTGCAGAAAGCATGAAATCATTTTTTTTTTCTAGGCAAGCATGAAAATGAGGTTTATTGAGGAGAAAAAGATAGGATTATAGGGCAAGAGCGAGATATAGGTTTACAGAGCATGGTACATACACCGCAGATGACAACCAGACCCATTGTTGCAGCAGGGCAGGCAAAAGGAAGGGCAAAGAGTGAGAAAGAGTGAAATCATTTTAATACAATAGAAAGGTAGACTGAATAAGTAATAAAGGATGAAGATGGGAGAGGTCTGTAGAATGTCCAGGGTCTGGAGCATTTCCTGTACCCAGAGAGATCACAGCTGTTGACTTCAGACCCAAATTGTTAAACAAAAATTGGATGTAAATATTTCCTCTGTTTTTTTGCAACACACACCTTTCAGGCAGCCAGTTGGCTTTTGAGGAAATTTATGCTCCTTTACCCTTTGAAGAATGTCCTTGTCAATCATTAAAATCAATTGTCACCTGGTTAAAAGAACAGGAGAGGGATGAAGAGAGCCTTTACTACCCAGGACACTGTGTAGTGAGAGACTCACTTTAATTCTGCAGTCCCCAAACCCCATGCCACAGCCTGGCACTGGTAAGTGGCCTATTAGAAAATGAGTCTCGCACCACCATCCCCCACTCACCACAGCCAACGCCTCATCCCCAGTCTGTGGAAAAATTGTCTTCCATAAAACCAGTCCTTGGTGCCAAAAAGGTTGGGGACCACTGCCTTAATTGATCCATGAGTGATTGACAGGAGCAGGATATGAAGCCTCTTGGCTGGTTTCAGCCAAGTTGTAAAGTTTCTAACTAAAGAGAGACCCAGAGATCATCTGTCCTACCATAGAATACGGGGCAGATCTAAGAATGCTGAGAGAAAATGGAAACCATTAATTTTGGCTCATTTGCTAAACCTTCTGGGTTTCTAAGGGCCCCAATTCTCCTCCACCTGAGGCCACTGCTCCTTCACTGGAGAGAGAAGTGCAGCTTCAGTAACTCTCAGTCTGTGAGCTGCCTGGGACCAAGGGCCCTTCATGGAAAGGACCGTGACATGCGGGATCCCCACTAGCTTTCTCAGCCTTCTCTGAGGGACCAGGAATCACACAATCTCCTGGTTCCTTGGACCCCAGGCCTAAATCTGAGACTTCCTCTGCAGCTGATGTGGTCCTGGACCCAGACACCGCTCATCCTGAGCTCTTCCTGTCTGAGGACCGGAGAAGTGTGAGACGGGGCCCTTCCCAGCAGAGGGTGTCTGACAACCCTGAGAGATTCGACTGTCAGCCTTGTGTCCTGGGCCGGGAAAGCTTCGCCTCAGGAAAACATTACTGGGAGGTAGAAGTTGAAAACGTGATGGCGTGGACAGTGGGGGTTTGTAGAGACAGTATTGAGAGGAAAGGGGAGGCCCTGCTGCTTCCTCAGAATGGCTTCTGGACCCTGGAGATGTTTGAAAACAAATACCGGGCCCTGTGCTCCCCTGAGAGGATTCTCCCTCTGAGAGAGCGCCTCGGCCGGGTGGGCGTCTTCCTGGACTATGAAGCTGGAGATGTCTCCTTCTACAACATGAGGGACAGATCGCACATCTACACGTGTCCCCGTTCACCCTTTGCTGGCCCCCTAAGACCCTTCTTCAGGCTGGGGTCTGACGACAGCCCCCTCTTCATCTGCCCAGCACTCGCAGGAGCTAATGGCATCACAGTGCCTGAGGAGGGCCTGATTCTGCACAGGGCACGGACCCCACACCGCCCACAGGACCAATTCCCTGTTCTCACAGCCATGTAGAGAAGCCCTGGCCATCTCGGTACCACTGCACCGGGCCTCCTGGCTGAGTCCAGGCCCCCCTTCCCTCTGGTGACATAAGAGAACATCTAGCTGCCTCTTTCACACCCATTTCAGGCCTCAGCCCCAGCTCTCCCCCTCACCAGGCAGTGGCTTTAGTAGCTCCTCTGCTTGTGCCTATGGGGAGGATCTAGTCTTAGGCAGCTACTTCTATTGCACAGCTCCCAGCCAAGACGAAAGTGTGACAAGGTGATGGACAGCAAACCTGCTGCTTTACCGTCAGGGTGACGATGTTGATCCTGATGCTCCACTTGGCACCAGAGGTTGTGGACATGGGGCGAGGGCAACAGGATGCACCAGGATGTAGGAGGAGGCACGGAACCACACACCTCCTGAGGGGAGAGGGAACCACATGTAGAGGTCAGAGACAGAGGAAGCGGCACCAGAGAGCTGGGAGGAGACCAAGGTTGTGAGCATGGTTAAGCCCCACCATGATAGTTAAGGGGGTCCTGG
>NW_012146604.1:0-1276 GCF_000956105.1 Propithecus coquereli
TTCCAGGATTAAGATTCAAACACTAACCTTTCTTTGAAGAATCAGCAATGTGGTATCTAACAAAAACACTCACGATAACAAGTAGATTAAATATTTCCTAAATAGTAATAGGAAATAATATTTTGAGGAAAAGAGAGGTAAGTGCAATTAAATTGCAAAACTGATATATATTCCTGGACCACGTACCAGGCCTTTTTTCCATCCTCTTCAACTAGTCACAATCTCACATGCTCTTGGAAGTTAATAAATACTCATCAGTGATTGATGACATTGAGCACACTTTACCCAGAGTCTAATACCCTCAGATGTTTCCTGAGCAGCCAACATCAGTGAAATTTTCATCTCGTTGCTCAAATGGGTTCCCTGCCTCCAGGCTTTCCCTGCTATAATCTACCCTGCACCTCAACATTAAATTAATCTTTCTGAAGCTCTACTTTTATCGTATCCCTCCCTTGTTTAAAAGTACGTAATGATACTCTTTGCCAGTTGGACTAAGTCCAAATTCCTTAACGTCACTGACAAGATCTTTCATGTTCTGGCCCCTCCCTACTCGCTTCTCACACCTCTCAGCTCCACCTGCCAGCCACACTCAAGGACAGTCACGTCTTCAAATGTGGGGAATGAGTCCTGCGTGATCTGTCCCCTTTCCAGGCCTTTGCTCCAGCTATTCATTGCTTTGACCAGTCTCCCCCCAATTCCATCCCCTGGTCCCCTTTGCTTATATAATTTCTGATCCTCCAAATGTCAACTTTAATATTCCTGACTCTTTGGGAAGCCATCCCTGGATCTGGTAGGCTGTTGGACCTTCCTTGCTTCCTGCTGCCTTACCACCTGTATTTCCCTCTCTGTAGCGGGCTCAATGATGACCCCCTCAAAGATACTGGGTCTTGATTGCTGGAACCTATAACTCTTGCCTTATATGGAAAAAGGATCTTTGCAGATGTAATTAAATTAAGGATCTTGAGGAGGGGGAGATTATCCTGGATTATTTAAGTGGGTCTTAAATGCAATCACATGTCTTTATAACAGGGAGGCAGGAGGAGGTTTCACGCAGATGGAAGAGGAAAAGACACTCATAGAAGAGAAGGTGGTATCAAAACGGAAGCAGAGATTGGTGACAAGTCGAGGAATGCCAGCAGCCAACCAGAAGCTGGAGGAGGCAAGAAACAGATTTTCCCCTAAAGCCTCTGGAGAAAATACAGGCCGTGACCTTCACCCTGTGATACCGATTTCAGACTTCAGCCCTCCGGAACTTTAATAGAATAAATCCTATTTC
>NW_012146605.1:0-1110 GCF_000956105.1 Propithecus coquereli
TAACGTGACTTCAAAATATATATTAAAAATAATGTAGAAAGTAGAAATAAACAAATCCATGCTTATAATGGGAAATTTTAACATATCTCTTTCAATAGCTGATACCAAAAGAGTTAAAAAAAACCAAGAATCTGGTGAAACTGAAATAAAACAAAATTAGAAATCTTCATCTAATCAATATATACTGGAACATCAACAGAATACATATTCTTTTCAATTGCACATGGAATATTAACCAATATGTGTCAGAAAATGAGTCATATTTAAAGAGTCAACATACTGAAAGTATTAGAAAGATTCACATTTTCTAATTATAGGGAATTAAGGTAGAAATCAATGATGAATAGGTAATATTCAACTATTTAGAAGTCACGGAATGCATTTCTAACTAACTTATCTGTTTAAGTTATAGAAATATGTATCAGAAGTCGAGGTAGTGAATCCCCTTTCTAGGATGTTGTGAATAAGAGAATATGTAAGGATGACTTCTAGATGCTAATGATGCTTTGTTTCTTGATCTGGATTTTGACTATTTGAATGTGTTTAGCTTGTAAAAAAAAATCATCAGGCTCTATATTTATGATTTGTTCATGTTTTAATTTACACACTAGTTAGATAAAAATGTACTAATAAAAACTAATTTAAGCATGAAGAATAGGCAAGGATTAAACTGGAAAACAAGACTAATCAAATGCCTACTAATTGTATCAGAAATTCAAATGTAGTCTCAAAAATATAAAATTGTAGTCTTGACTAATGGCAAACGAACAGATTAATGAAACAATTTAAAGTCAAGTAAAGATACAAATTTGGTGCAAATATATTTTATGCTGTATCTCAAGTCAGTATGGAAGATGGATAATTTAATATATGAGGTTGGAACAATTGGGTAGCCATCTGAAAATTGGACTGTACCTATCTTACATAGAAAATTCTTAAAGGATCTACAATTTCAACATGAAAAAAATAAATTAAAAATCTAGAAGAAGTCATACATGAATTCTTTTAAAAATCTCAGGTTAGTGGCTGCCTTCCAAGAATGTCCCACATCTCTAAAACTCTTATAAGGAAATATGAAAAAATTTAACTGTGCAAAAATAACTCTGTGTG
>NW_012146606.1:0-1125 GCF_000956105.1 Propithecus coquereli
TAATTTTTAGAAACTCTTTATTCTGTGATCCTATTTTATGGTGTCCTATTCTTGCTTTATGAGATAACTATATTCTCTGCATTGTCTGTTTCCTCCTGGTTTCCTTTTTTTGTTTGCTTTGTTCTTTTTCATGTTGGAGGTATTTCTCACATATTTAATAATCCTTATATGCCCATTTTAAGAATGAAGCACTAAAAGCTAATAACTATATGCTTAGGTGGGATTTGTTTTCTAGTGAGTTTCACTACAGAATGGTGATGAGCAGGCCTTTCAGTTTTCAGTATCTGATGGTCTTTTCTCTAATAGTAGAGGGAACTGATAGAAGGTAGTGCAGAGACAGAGGAAGATAATGAGAGTCCCACAGTTTAGTACGTAGACTTGACTTACTTCCCTTGTTTTAACTCTGCACCGGGTGTTCCCACGTTTGAGATACTCTGGGTCAATTTTTCTAGTATGTGAACCTCTACTCTCTTGTGAGGAAGTGGGGAGAGGGACCAGTTACCTGGTTCTGCAGTCAGAGAAGGGGATCTTATTCAAACATTCAACCAGTCCTTCTGTTTTTAACCCCTGCAGTTCTCTCCTGATTTCCATAACAGTTGGTACTCCCAAGTGCTGAACCTTTCAGGGGTTCTGTAGTACAAATTGACTTATTTCATATTAATGTCTTCCTCTGCAGACTCTTATTGTACTTTGTGCTCTGCCAGTTCAGTTACCCTTCTTCTATCCTTTTTCAGTCTTATAACAAGTTTTTAAATCTCTTAAATATTATTGCTTCTTTCCTATTCTCTTTGCCTTCAAGTGCAATACTTTCTTAAGCTTTCTTTATTCTTATTTTAGTTGGGCTTGGGGATGGAGAAGAGATAAGGATGTATTTAACCAAAACTTTACTCTTTACTTTCCAGGAAAAGAGTGAGGCATGGTATCATCAGCTTCATTAGCCATTGTTGATTCCTAAATTTAATTTTATAATGTGAGACTCAAAAGTATTATTATCTCTGTGTAGGTTTTACTCTAGGTCACTATAGCCCAATTAGAATAGCACTCACTTAATTATAAAACAAGAATAATAATTATTATAATTGAACACCAACTATGTGCCATTATCACTATTATTGAGCATATATA
>NW_012146607.1:0-1144 GCF_000956105.1 Propithecus coquereli
ACTCCAAATTCATACCAGCTTCAGGAACATGCACATGGCTGTAGTTTGAGCCACAGAAACCGGAACCTAGAATCCTAATGTAGAATTCAGCATAACGTAAACTCCCTAGGACAAAAAGGCAAGGGCATGAGATAAGACACACTGAACAGAACTGCCCCTGTGAAACCTACATAGCTAGTAATTTTGCCCTTCTTAGAGATTCCATAGTTTAGTACGTGGCACTTGATTAAAGGCTTTAGAAGATCAAGTGGACAAATATGATATTCAATAGAAAAACATGTTAATGAACAATTTATTGAAGCTTTATGCAAATTCATCATTTAGTCCCCACAAAAACCTTACCAGGAAGGCTCTATTAACCCTATTATATAGACAAAGAAATTGATTCTGAGGGTTCAAGTAACTTGCCTGCACAGTATCCAGATTTCCTAAACATAAGTCAGTCAGGAGCTTGCTGTACATACTACCTCATACCTTCATTAGCACAGAAGGACCCATCAATAATAAAAGTGGATGATTGATTGACATTTGGTAGAATTTTGAGGAACAGTAACAGTCTAGCAGATGATTGATTGTCGTTTGGTAGAATTTTCAGGAGCAGTAACAGTCTAGTGGGAGTAACAGTTTGCATGTATATTGGAAAGTGACAGGTGACGAGATCAGGAAGAGCTAAAAACACCAGAGCAGAGAATCTTTCTCCACTGGCATCTACCCATGCCACTAGCCCTGAGGACCCAAGTCCAATCGTGTATGGACTATGCCTCATCTGGCCAACCCAAATGCACACATTTCAGACCCTGATGACTACAGCAAGGTATTACAACCTTGCTAGATGGTCTCAAAGGTAGTTTATATCTTGGGGGTTTATTTTTGGAAGAATCTTACCTAGTGAAAGAATTATTGCCATTTGGCTGACAAATTTTTCTTCAAAAGAAATTTTAAAAGCTGAATCAATTTACAAGAACATAAGAAAAGAAAAAACTCCATTTTTAATGAAATGCCATTTTTACCAAGATCATTTCAATAACCGTACTGCTTAGCCACTGAAACTGCTACTGTAAACTATCTTTGCACAAAAACATACAGATACCTGATGCATTTGTAATATAAATTTGCTTAGTTTGAATTCAACTACAAATGTCTT
>NW_012146608.1:0-1783 GCF_000956105.1 Propithecus coquereli
GCTGCCCTGCCTCGAAAGCCGAGCAGCCCACTCCCCGGAGTGGGAGAGCCCTGGCATTTAGGAACAAAGTGATTGCATTTGTGGAGGAGGCTTAGAAAGGCCGATACAGAAAGGCTTCTTTTTGCACCTTTAAAAAATAAAATAATTTAAAAAATAGTGATGTTTATTTTAATTCAGCTTCTAAAATTATTTTATCTCTACTATATAGGTAATATGATAGTCTATACAGTAGCACATGTATGTAATTTACAATCAAATAAATATACATAAAAATGGTTGAACGCTCAAATGTGTTTTATTGGTGGAATATATAATTCAAAATATTTAGGGACCACTGGCCATGATAATGTGGCTTGGATTCCTCATTTCTAAACCTGGATATTTTAGGTTATACAGATATAGAAGATGATGGGGCAATTTGTCAAGGAAATAGAAGTTATGAACTAATCAATGTTTCATTCTAACGGGAAAGAGTTTTTGAATTGTGTAACTCATATTCTCCTATGAGGATTTAAATAAAAAGGTTTTCCTGATAGATTTCAGATTTTAAAGATAGTTTCTAAAATGGTTTAAACAACTGTGTTTTTGGACAGACAGTAAATTTTGCTAATTTTTTTTCTTTAACATTTGTCTTCTATTCAATACTACTGGCAAAATTCTCATAATGGCAAGAAACTCAGGCACAGCCCTAAAAAGTAGTAGAGGGTCTTTATGAACCCATTTATTTGGAAGTTTTCTTGAATATTACACATAGAAGAAAACCAGGAGGGCTGGCAGCCCCCCTAGAGAATGCAATTTAATGCTGTCAAGGCATCAGGGAGTAGAACTGGGTAAGGAGAGACCTTCATACACATCGTATACACACTCATACACACAGGCACACACACTTACACACCCCCTCATGTATGCACACATACACATACACAGACACACACATCAGCATTTATGTATCATAGGAAAAAGACTTGCCTGGCTTTTTACCAGAGAGCCAGCTACTACTAACTTCCACAGGAGAAGAATCTATAGTAATCAGCATTCCACGTGTTTTGAATAACAAGCTTCAAATGAGCAGCAGTGCAATAAATGAGCTTTCAAGACTGTTGCGTTTTTGATTCTGTTCCAAAATGGCCCCAAAGAACCAAACATTTAGTATGTGTAAGCACGCAGTGACTTACCTTTTGACGCTGAAGTTTGTCTGTTTTTCTGATTACCATCAAGAAAAGCAGAAAGAAAGACATTGGCTCAGGATGGTTTCTACTTACGCCTCACAAGCAAACTTGGTTTTATTTACCGGTCTTACAAATCATCACATGTCCCAGGAGGCACCTAAGTGAATCAAGTTCTGGTTCTATGCAGTCACCACTGCCTGTCACTCAGCCTGCAAGTCTCTGCCAATGTCAGAAGTTGGAAATTTGTAATAATGGTTAAGACCAGTCCCCATCTCTGTCCCTTATCAGCCAGTTCCTAGTGGAGTGTAAATTGCTCAGGTGGCAAAAGTTCCCCTCCTAGGAAGAAGGTGTGGATGGAAAATAACAGAGAGGTGGGACCAAGTCCTGGGGTACTCTGGCTCTAAGAGATTGAGAAAAGGGGACTGAGATCAGGGAGATAGCAGGAAACAAACTGAGAGCGCTGTCACTGCACCCAAGGGAAGAGAGTGTGATAAGCTCTATGAAATGACACTCCCATTCCCACCTTCACCAATTCCTCATTTATTGTTCTCAGCTGCAGAGACGGTAATTTTCTTCTATGTTGTGAGGTTACTGAATGTATCAGTAGAAGTTCC
>NW_012146609.1:0-1155 GCF_000956105.1 Propithecus coquereli
GAACAAGCGTATAGTCTGGCAGCACTGTGCTGCTAAGAAAAACCTAGCATCCAAGATAGGAAAGACTCAATAAGAATGGGTACATAGGCCCCAAATAATTATAACCTGGAAATCAAGGGGCCGGCTGAGGGATATATAACTTACTCTTCCCTAATCCATTTAATCCTTCTTTATTGAATTATTTATGTTTAATTATTGATCAAATTTCAAAAAGCATTACCAGTAATTTACTTTTTAAACAGTTTTTTGAAGTATAATATACATACAAAAGACCACGGAAATTGTATTGAAAGTACACCATTGGATAAGTTTTGACATGTATATACACACGTGAAACTATTACTACAAGATTGTGCATGATTTCATCATAAGAGTTTCATTGTGTTTCTTTTTGTTCCATCACTACAACCTCTCCTTGTATCCCTGGTAACCAGATTTCCACCTATATGCTTTCTGTTCTTCGCAATTTGTTTGTTTTTTCCAGAATTTTCTATGGACTGAGATATACAGGAGGTAGTATATTTTGTCTGATTCACTATGTTCTAGCAGTTATGGTAAAAGTATATATATATACATATTTTCCTATGTCACTGATTTTAATAAGTTTCAAATTCTTTATGTGGTACATGACAAGAAATAGATTCAACATTCTTACATAAATTCTTATCCTAACTTATGGTCTTCCTATGCACACACATTGTGGAGATGATCCCAGAGAAAAAGGAAAAAAATATGACCTCTTTCTTATTTGACACAGTACTTACCTCAAAACCTTGCATCCAGTCCTATAAGGCATATTTATTTATATACAAACCAAATTGATATGGACTGAATTTATAGCAGCAAATGAGAGTTCTACTCAACAGCTCATGAATTCTATTTAAGAAATGTTTCAATAAAGAATAATAAGTCCCACTGAGTGATTTTTATTTCCCACGAGCCTGGAAACACAAGCTCTTTCGAGTTGGCCCCCAAAGTATGTGGCAACAGTCATTTATTCAGGTCATTATTCAAGGGATCCAGAATATTCTCATGCTAATTATTTCCTTGTTTTTTTTTAAAAAAAATCTATTGAAAATTATAACTCTTCAGATGCCAAAAATATGTGTACATATCCACATTTCAGAAATATTAACAAAAAGAAAATCAACCAGC
>NW_012146610.1:0-2547 GCF_000956105.1 Propithecus coquereli
CCTAGCTCACAGCGACCTCAAAGTTCTCAAGCGATTCTCCTGCTTCAGCCTCCCGAGTAGCTGGGACTACAGGCGTGCAACACCACACCAGGCTAATTTTTTCTATTTTTAGTAGAGATGTGGTCTTGGTCTTGCTCTTGCTCAGGCTGGTCTCGAACTCCTGACCTTAAGTGATTCTCCTGCCTTGGCCTCCCAGAGTGCTAGGATTACAGGGGTGAGCCACCGCGCCCGGCCTACAATAAAAAGTCTTAAAATGTAAATAGTTTAAAAACACTTTGCCAGGTTGCAGGACAATGTGAACATACATAATGCCACGGGTTAAAATGGTAAATTTTATGTTATGTGTATTTTATCACAATTTAAAAAGAAGTCACTTTGCCCAGATGAAATGGTAATAGGTAGTGTTTGAGGTTGGAAGCTGGAACTCACTGCCAAGGTGGGGGTGGCAGTGGGAAGTCACCAATGTGCATTCAGAGAGAGAGAGACACTATTTGATGTAATGATTCAGTTTCTGGGAATTTAAGTTCAGAAAATAATTAAGGTGTGTGAAAGATTTTACTACTAGATATTTATCACAGCTCTGGAGTAGGGGAAAATTGGAAATATCCTGCATTCCCCTCAGCCAGAGAGAGGTCGAGAACACTGGTGGTGAGTTCATGTACCCAACATGCTCAGCGCAGACACAATTTTTTTCTCCCAATACTTTCCATCTACTTTTGGTTGAGGGCCAACTGTGTTTTCCTGAGAGGTGTTTACAAAGTGTCTCTAAGTGAAAAGACCTGATTGCAAAGCGGCACGGGGGGCATAACTTTTCTAAGGCCCAGAAAAAAGCTTGGAAGGTGGTTTCTGGAGGTTAGCGGGGTTGGACGAGGAACAGTTGTTTAGCTCACAGCAGGGAGACTGCGGTGAGTGGGGTGGTCCTGGCCCCTATCCTCCGGGGCTTACTGAACTGACAGTGATCCTTCTCTCTTAATTTTTATTTTGAACAATTTCTAAACTAAGAAGAGTTGAAAGCATAGTACAATGAATATCCACTGTCCCTTCCCTAGATTCTGCCAGTTGCTAATTTGCCTGATACTTGCTGTGTGTGCTCCCCCACCTCCAAAAGTTTTGTTCTCTTGTTTTTACCAAGTGAAAGTAAGCCACAGACGTGAGAGCACTCCGTACGCGTGCCCCGCATTCCTCCCCAGGCACCTTCGGAGCACAACCCCCTGCACACAGGTGTCTTCACCGCACCTGAGACAGCTGGCATCGACACCGAACTATCCAGTACGCAGGCCACGTGGTCCCTAAAACCATCTTTTTTTTTTGAGACAGAGTCTTACTCTTTTGCCCAGGCTAGAGTGAGTACCGTGGTGTCAGCCTAGCTCACAGCAACCTCAAACTCCTGGGCTCAAGTGATCCTCCTGCCTCAGCCTCCCGAGTAGCTGGGACTACAGGCATGCACCACCATGCCCGGCTAATTTTTTCTATATATTTTTAGTGGTCCAATTAATTTCTTTCTATTCTTAGTAGAGACGGGGATCTCGCTCTTGCTCAGGCTGGTTTCGAACTCCTGAACTCAAACAATCCACCTGCCTCGGCCTCCCAGAGTGCTAGGATTACAGGCGTGAGCCACCACGCCCGGCCCCAAACCATCTTTATAGCTACCTTTCTTTAGTAGCCAGGATCCAGTCAAGAATTACTCATTTGTGTGTCTCTTTAGTTTCCTTTAATCCAGAACAGTTATCTTGCCTTTATTTTTCTTTTGAACATGGACATATTTTGAAATATGAGGCTAGTGATCTTGTATAATGTCCCACAATCTGGATTTATCTCATTGTTGTCCTCATTAGATTAGAGTCAAGCTAAGTGTTTGTGGCAAGGGTACTGCTTAGGAGATGTGCTAGAGGGTGATTTGTAATGCCTTTTTTTAAAATGGACTTTATTTTTTAGAATAGTTTAGATTTGTGGAACAATTGTAAAGACAATAGAGTTGCCAAATACCTGGGCCCAGTTTCTTCTGTTACTGACAAATTAGTGTTATACATTTGTTACAAGTAATGGACCAGTGTTAATATATAGTAAACCAAAGTCTATAATTTATTCAGAATTCCTTTTTACATCATATCCTTTTATCCCAGGATCCCATCCAGGGTCCCATGTGACATTTATTTGGTTGTCATGTCACCATAGGCTTCCCTTGGCTGTGGCAGTTTCTCTGACTTCCTTGCTGTTTGGTGACCTTGACAGCTGTGAGGAGTGCTGGTCAGGTGTCCTGTAGGGTGCCCCTCCACAAGATTTGTCCGGTGTCTTTCTCATGATTAGACTGGGGTTACGGGTTTGGGGAGGGAGAGCACAGAGATGAAGTGTCATTTTCATCACATACCAAGGCTCCGTGCTGTGGAAATGCTGCGCCAGCGTTGATGTTGACCTTGATCACCTGGCTGAGGCAGTGTTCGTCAGGTTCCTCCCCTGCGAAGTTATCCCCCTCCCAGCCTTCCCATGCTGTACTCTTTGGAAGAAAGTCACTGTGTGCAGCCCACGCCTAACAAGTGGGGAGTTATG
>NW_012146611.1:0-1173 GCF_000956105.1 Propithecus coquereli
CTTTTTATTGACAGTTTGTTTTCTACTACGAAAACAGAATGTAATTAAAGAATGGAACTACCTGCAGTTGAAATAGACAGAGAAGATGAAATAGAGAAGATGATTTGGGAATATATCATTTTAATTAGTGAATGTATTTGTATATATTTCCACAGTATTATTATATGTATGTGTTATGGATCAATAGACAAATGAATGGACATGAATGCTTTGGATGTACTTGTAAAATTAATAGATATTCTCTAGAATATTTTATATGAGTCTGTCTTTCTTATATAAAACAGGATCTCAACACAGATCTTATGTGAAATTAATCTTCTGCCTTTTAATGATGTCCTGAAAGTTCTGTCTTAATCTTGGATTCAGCTTGTGTTGATGAAATCCAAAAAAGGATTTGAAACTAGACTTAGAGTGCTCTCCACTGACAAAGGGCTCATTTCTAAGATGGAACCACTGTTGTAGATTGAATTCTTTACTCTTGCTTCTATCCGCTTCCTATGCTAAGTGAATTTGTGGTTCTCCCCACAAACAATGAATTATATTTCACTTTGAATTAGAATGCTGCTACATAACTTATTTTGGCCAATGATATGCTAATGGATAGGACACCAGTAGGAACTTTCAATGTATCATCATCATTGATACTTTCTTTTGTCCATCTGCAGTCACTTGGAGAAGAACATTCCTTAGCTAGTCCACTGGTCCAAGGAGGAAGAGCAACATGTAGCACAGATGTAGATTCAGATCTGCAATATGCAGTGTGCGGTCATCACAGCTTGACATATAGCCACCGCAGTATACCTGTGAGAATATGATGCATTGTTTTAACCACTGAATGCTGAGTTTTTTTACCATGCAATGCTGTTGCATGACAGCTGAGTAATAAAGTGAAGAATGACATAGTTTTTTAAGAAATTAGAGCGGAACCATCTATTTGGAATAAGTCAGAAATTTTTAGTGTCAGAAAATTTACTACTATCTCCTAGTATTATGTCTATATTTATGAGTCCAGAGGGAAATATTAAAAGGGGACATATTTATTTTATTATTTTTGCTCATGGGTGCTAACATCTACTCCATGCATTTTTAAATGTTGATTTTTTTTCTGTCTTGATACTTGAGACCTGTAAATTCTCTCTAACATTTTAACTATAAATAGGACTTTTAAAAACA
>NW_012146612.1:0-375 GCF_000956105.1 Propithecus coquereli
CTATATAATTAGACAAAAGAAGAAAGATTTTTATGATCATCTCTATACATAATACAAAAAATGTATTTGGTAAGCTTTGACATTAATTCATGATTTAAAAAAACCCTCTGAAAACTAGTAATTAGAGTCAACTTTTTAACCTTATGAAGAGAATCTACAAAACCTACTGCTAACATATTTAAGTTTCATACTAAGATTGGGATCAAGGCAATGATATTTACTCCCTGACTATTTCTATTAAACATTGCACTAAAGTTCCTAAATTCAGCAAAAAGTCAAAAGAAAGACATAAGAGACATATAGATAGCAAAGGAATAAATAAAACTTTCTATTTGCAGACAACATGATTGTTTACATAAAAATGTCAGAAAAATA
>NW_012146612.1:2965-3314 GCF_000956105.1 Propithecus coquereli
AGTAAAAATCTAAAAAATTTATAAGTTCACAAGTAATAAATTGAGAGGTAATATAATACAAATGGCTTCTAATGACATTTGTTCATGCATTCCTTTTATAAGTAGCTGCTAATCAAAGGCCTCCCTCGCATGTGCCATGCACTGTGCTAAGGGCAGATGATATACTGCTAAATAAAACAGACATGGTCTCTGCCCCTCTGAAGTTTACAATCTAGTGGAACTGGCAATAAAAATAAGCAAGCACACACACACAGACATATAAAATCAGAAATTGTGTTAGGTCCTGTGAAGGAAACTATAGGGTGAAAAGATAGAGATGGTTGTGGAAAACAGTGATTTTGTTATATCA
>NW_012146612.1:3364-4616 GCF_000956105.1 Propithecus coquereli
CAAGTAATAAATTGAGAGGTAATATAATACAAATGGCTTCTAATGACATTTGTTCATACATTCCTTTTATAAGTAGCTGCTAATCAAAGGCCTCTCATGTGCCATGCACTGTGCTAAGGGCAGATGATATACTGCTAAATAAAACAGACATGATCTCCGCCCCTCTGAAGTTTACAATCTAGTGGAACTGGCAATAAAAATAAGCAAGCGCACACACACACACACACACATATAAAATCAGAAATTGTGTTAGGTCCTGTGAAGGAAACTATAGGGTGAAAAGATAGAGATGGTTGTGGAAAACAGTGATTTTGTTATATCACGTTTTAGAAAAACAGTAACAACACTCATCATTGGCCTTTACTGGCTGTCACAGTGGTTTATTCTCAGGAGCATGAGTCCTGTGTCCTCTATAGAATGGGAAGCAGCAGCATGAGTCATTCTGGCAAAAAGTGATTTGGAACTTTTATCAGGTACCAACAGTGATAGGAAACTTGGTTTATGCTGTAAGTGATGGTGCCCACCTTGATATCAAAGAGGATGAGAAAAAGACGGACATGGAGAATGGGAACATATTCTCCCTTTCTCTAAAGGGAGAATGAAGAATGGCCACTCTGGCTGAGGGCTACTGAAAGGCTAGACCAAACAGCACAAGCAAGAGCCAAAGATATGCTAGTGGGCTGTTTTTCTATTCTATTTTCTACTTTTGAGTTGTTGTAGCTTCAAAAAACATGGTTATACACAAGGAGTGCAATGCGCACTACCCGAAGGATGGACATATTTGAAACACGGACTTCGGTGGGGGTGGGGGGGGAAGCAAGGGCAACACACGTAACCTAAACATATGTACACCCATAATTTGCTGAAATAAAAAAAAAACAAAAAACATGGTTTCCAATTAAAAGGGACATATTAGATGCAGAATAATACACGGGTGTGGTCATTCACAGAAGTTAGTTGAAGAAAGAAAGATTTCTGTATACTTTTGAAGGAGGCTAAAGAGTCACTTGTGGAAGAGAAAAACTGCCCTCCCCAGTGAATAGTTGTAACTATCACAAAAAAAACTCTCAGTGTGACTTCTAAGCTATTGTTTTTCTTTAATCTAGAAGCCTCAATTGGATAACTTCACAACACAGAATCTAAAAATAAGATGTTAGTCTCAGGGTTTTCTCAGTTACATGAACACTGTCCAGTTTGATTTTTAGTCTTGAAAAATTGTGGTTTAAGCGTTCTCATCACAACTGTTAAATCT
>NW_012146612.1:6400-7651 GCF_000956105.1 Propithecus coquereli
TCAAAAAAAAAAAAAAAATCCCCAAGCACTGAAAATGTTTTCACAGCTAATTTTTTCTTTCTTTTTTGGTTTTCTCTTAAAATATTTGCAATTCAAATTATTGGCTTTATATTTTATGTAATAGCCCATCTCAAATTTAAATCTCAAGATCTATTTGATGCTAAGATCTACTTTTATATAGTAAATGATATGCGGGGTCTAAGATGTCATTCTGACCTGTTTTAGAAAAATTTTTGATCCATTATAGTGTATTATAATATGCTGGTTTCAACTTTGGTTGTGCTCACTATTACCTATGGATGTCACAGATACCTCATGATAGAAAAAAAGAATGCAAAGTTTCCTTATTTACTTGTCAGACAAGTTCTTCTGAAGCCTGTATTTTTGTTTTGCTACTTCTGTATGGTTTTTGATGTATTTGGAAGGAATTCTCCGATTTTTACATATGTCCTAGTCAAATAAAAGACATCACTATTTAGCTCATGAATCTAGATAGCTACTGTAGTCATCAACCTCTGCCATAATCCGCAGCTTCTCCTCCTTTTCACTGTCCTCTGGATTCATACTTTGGCATACCCATGGGATTTGTCTATCTCTTCCCCATTCCTACTTTCACATCCCTAATTCAAGTCTTTATCCTCACTTGCCTTAAGAATTGCATTATTTTATCTTTTTGCCTCCATTTCTTCCTCTTCTAACATATCCTCTATCTTACCACCTAATTTACCTTTTATAAGCACAGACCATAATATTTCAAAACACCACTTTAAAATCATCAATTGCTTGTCACACTCATTAGCATATAAAAGTTTCAACTCATGACACTCACCATGCTCTAGCCACCCAGACTACTTCTTCTGATCATTTTCCCCTTTCCTGCTCTCTCTTCTCAATTTCTGTGTGACAACTACTCCCTCTCCCTTCAAAGCATAGCCCAAGTATCACCTCCCTCTAAAATCTTTGTTGTATTCAAGGCAGAATTAGCAACGATTAAATAGCTGTGAATGATAAGGGCAAAGAAAAGTACACAGTGACTATAAACTGGGTCATAGTTCACCTATGAAGAATTAGTGATAATATTGGTGCTTTTGTACTATGTAAATTCGATAATTTTAACCTGGACAGGATTTAACTAAACAGGCATGATTTTATTGACATTTGCTTTATATTTGAGAACTGATGAAAAAAATAGGAATATATTTTCTTTCTAACAAGTTTTGTATAGCATTAAGAAACTTTTCTTCTGATGGG
>NW_012146612.1:9147-9865 GCF_000956105.1 Propithecus coquereli
TTGGCACCAAATTTTATATGCTTTTTTTGAATGCTGTATTCCCAGTACCAACTCATGATTTAAAAAGAAGAGCTGTTTTCTTACAACACATTCCACAGTTGACTGCTTTTCTGCCTTTTCTGTGGGCTAGCTAAGAAGTCTATACCATCTGTATATTGGCTAGAGTCTTATTTTCTAAAATTTAACACAGTTTTGGCTATTTCCTCTGCACAATCCACAGTATTATAACACAGTGGTTAAACCTCAATGTAATCCAAAAGACAGAGATTTGATTTCTCCTATGCTATTTAACTAACTTACCAAGTGGAGCAGGGAGTAATCTCTTTAAAACTCAATTTCCTCATCTGTCAAATGGAGATGATAATAATTGTGTAACTTGGGACTTTTTCTAGGTTGTTGTAAGGATTAAATGAGATTTTATATGTAAATACTTTGCATAGTCACTGGCATTTACTGAGCACTTAATAAATGTTTGCTGCTGATGATAATGAAATTCTAACTATAAAAGAGACATACAGGAAAATAATATTATTTAGATTCCATTAATTTCTAATGTGAAAAAAAATCATCACAGAAACTGAATGGAAATTTATATTTGTATTTTCTGGTTTTTAGTCTCTAGGGGAAAAACTGTGAATAAAATTAATAGCAATAACCTTGATTGTAGAGGAAAATTTTGTATATATTCACAGGAGTAAATGGTTTTCTAAACTTCAGC
>NW_012146612.1:11096-11692 GCF_000956105.1 Propithecus coquereli
AAATATAAAATTGGAGATCTAGGTTAATTACTGAAATCACCACTTCGTAAAGACAATGAAAATGCTACCTGGTGGTGGCAAAGGAGATGGAGATGGCCAGAGAGAGTGTGTTTTTCCATGAAATGCTGTCTGGCAGAGAGCTCCCCATTTGTGTACCCCTGTTCCACCACAAGTCCCCAAAAGGAGTGTAGTGGGCCCCTCTATCTGCATGGACCTTAGCCAGGGACACACTCTTCACAGGAGAGAAGCAGCCACTCATGAATTTCTTGGCTCAAGCTGCATCCCCTATTGTAATGAGTGGGGAAGGGGCCACAGCTCCTGCTCAGCCTGAGTTCCCCAGGTATTTGGTTACCAAGGAACCCAGAGCTAGGCTATTTCTCTCCAAAAGCCACACCCCTATCCAATATGGCAGTTTTCCAGTGGAGGAGGTGGGTGCCTTCACAGATCCCCATTCCTCAACACCCCACCATACGCAAAAGGTAATTTACATGAAGATATTTCGGGTAATGGAGAAACAACATGAAATTGTGTTGCCATATTGTACTAGAACCCAAGAAAACCTGAACTGGGTTAGCAGCCAGTGGAATCAGGCTTCC
>NW_012146612.1:13126-13560 GCF_000956105.1 Propithecus coquereli
CCAATAAAATTCATAAATGTTCAGCCAGTTGTATGGGAAAAAAGAAGACCTAAAATACTAATATTTAGGAGAGAGAAAAAAATCACTTCAGATTTAATAGACATTAAAAGGATGATAAAAGAATGTCAGGAGCAACTATATGACAAAAAATATGACCACTTAGATTACATGGAAAAGTTCCTTGAAAGACACAAACTACAAAAACTTAATCAAGACCTAACAGGCAACCTGGATAATCCTACATCTAATAAAGAAATTTAATTTTTAGTTTAAAATTTTTCCACATAGAAAACTCCAGGCCAAATGATTTTTTCTGGTAAATTCTACCAAACACTTAAGAAAGAAAAAGCCCAATTCTACAAACACTCTTACAGAAAATCAAACTGGAGGAAATTCTTCCCACCTCATTTTATAAAGCCATCATTATACTGATA
>NW_012146613.1:0-1567 GCF_000956105.1 Propithecus coquereli
AGATGAGTCAAACGGGCTCTGTATTACAAGCATATCAAGGAGGGATTTGCCTAGGGTGGGAACATGGTCCTTTTGTTCAGAATACACTAAAATCAGAATTAAATTTGTCCCCCGTTTCCCAGGCAAGAAGCTCCAGTTTTCAGAGCAGGGGATGGATTATAAGTAATGTTATTAGAAGCGTAGATTCTTACACGTATTTACAAGATAGGGATTAAGATCTTGCCTTATATTTTCTATAATAATCAAAGAGCTTAGAGATACTCTGCAATGGGCCTCAATGGTATTACTTTGTATTCACATAGTGATCTTGTTTTAAACTTGTACCCAAGAACTTTTATCCATGTTTTCTTAGCTAAGGATACTTGTGAAGTAAAATATTATGAAGAAACTGGTCTCATGTGGTTAGTGATAAGAATGGAGCTGAGCCCTCCACATTCCCCTTCAAAGAAGTACTTTTTATTTTGGCTATTGTTAGGGCTGTCAGAGATTGCCGTTAACCTTTCCAGATACTGTCTCAGCTAAAGAAAGCTGCTTCACCCAAGAGCATATGTTTCTCAGAGGGACCCATACCTAATGATTGATAGAGGCAGGGATATAAAGGCACCAGCTATTTAGACCCCAAGTTGGACATCTCTGATGAGCTATTGTAGCTCCCAAGCTTCCCAAGGGACTGGCCTATGCTGTCATCCTTTCTCCATCATGGTGTGACTTGTCCCTCTGCCCATTCCTGATTCCTCTCTCCCTCCCAGAGATACTGATTATGGCGGAAGTGGTAGCTGCCTCACAATATCCATTATACACGTTGTATTTAGTAATATAATTTCATATTTTAGATGGGAATATTTCAGCTCAGGTAAAAGAACTTATTTTCCAAACTCCCTTTCAAGTTGGTATAGCCAAAGAACTATATTTTGGCCAAGGAAATGTATGAAAAGTATTTTTAAAACACAAGGTGTACCTTTTTTCACCCTTCCATCTCAATACTGGTTGGAATGAAAACATGATGTCTGGAGATTGAACAACTCTCTTAGCCCACGAGGCAACATGGTAAGTATGGCAGAGAAGAAAAATAGGAACCTCAGTACCTGATACTTGTGAAGCCACATTATCAGCTCAAGCTTACGACTAGATTCTTTTTGCATGAAAATAAATATATTTCCATTATTTAAGTATGTATTTGGGGAGGTTTATTTTTACTTACAGTTGAGTCATAATTAAAAATATATACAAGAGATTCAGAGGGAAGAAAAAAATCAACAAAGAGCAGAAGTAAAGGCAATTCCTCAAATAAAATTAAACAACAATTAAAAAAAAGCTAAAACATGTTTATCCAGACTAGATAGCAACCTGTTCAGTCAGAGCCTGAAAGCTATTTTCAGAAAAATATACCTGGAATTAATAACACATCTGATATGTTTGATCTGATATGTCAGGAAAATTGTACTGAGAAATGTTTAAAGAGCTACTGAAAAGTGGAAAGACTTAGATGTTCAAAGAAACTAAGTGAAAATCAAACAAACAAAATGAGGGCTGTAGTAACTATAGAGGAAATATATAAAAAATAAAA
>NW_012146614.1:0-1347 GCF_000956105.1 Propithecus coquereli
TATTGAAGACTATTCCCTTGAAGAGAAAATTTCATTGTCTTGAGAGGGCTTATATTCAGTGGCTTTAACAAGAATCCTTCCAAGTTTTAGTAAAGGATGACCAAGGTGATCATCTGAAAACAGCTGGACATTCTTGGAAAATGCCTTTTCTACTTATCCCCATCTGTCCTCACTGTATTAGTTTCCTATTGCTGCTGTAACAAATTACCACAAACAATGATGTAAAACAATACTAACTTATTATTTTATGGTCCATAGGTCAGAAGTCTAACATGGTTCTAAATGGTCTAAAATCAAGATGTTGGCAAGGCTGTATGATTTCTGGAGCCTTCCAGGAAGAATCTGATTTCTTGTGTTTTCCAGCTTCTAGAGAATGTCTGCATTACTTGGCTGGTTGTCCCTTCCTCAATTTTCAAAGCCAGCGACATCATATCTCCCTGATCTTTCTTCCATTGTCACATCTCTCTCCGAACACAACTAGGAGAAGTGATTAAGTCGGGCCCA
The DNA here is from genome assembly GCF_000956105.1 of Propithecus coquereli. NCBI lineage: Eukaryota > Metazoa > Chordata > Mammalia > Primates > Indriidae > Propithecus > Propithecus coquereli. Next base: position 505 of record NW_012146614.1, read on the forward strand.
CCTGAATAATTCAGGATAATCTCTCTATCTCAGGGACTTTAACTTAATCTGCCAAAGCCCTTTCTCTAGGTAACGTATCAGACCCACCGGTTTCAGTGATTAGGATGTGAACAATTTGGGGGAGGAATACTATTCTGCCTACCACACCACTCCTTATCAAATAAATTCTAGCTTTCCCTCTCTTTCCAAATCTTTTCAGATTTGCTGTGATATAATGGAGAAAACTAGACATTTGCTGAAGCCAAAAGTGGCGTTACTGATAAAAGGAACTCTGAGAATCTGAAATATTTCTTAGTGATTTAAAAGTGGGAAATTGTGCAAAGTTTGGAGGGTAAAAAATCTCAAAAATAGAGCAGTTGCAACTACCAAGAGGAGAGAAGAAAAGACTGAAAGAGAAAGAAGGATATGAGCAAATCATTTTTAAGCAATGGACATAGACCATCAGGCTGCCTGAAGGGGGAAGAGGCAGGAGTAAAACTTTTTCCAATCCATTTTCTAGAGCACTGTACCCCTCACTGTACCCCTACTGCTGTAGGGGAAGAGCAGTCTAATTCCCTTTGCAGAGAGTGTAATATTATTCCATGGTGATCTTCAACTCTTCAGATGTTTGACAGAAGTTCTCTCCAATAAACTAGAGTGAAGTGGAAAGAGATTTAAGTTAAACAGAAACCACATCTCTCTTTCCTTCTTCAAGTGCATCTTCTTCCCAAGCCACATCTGTAACATTACAAAAACCTACTCATGCCCTATAGTAATTGCCATCAATGCAGACCTGCCTCCTGAGAGAGCGAGGAAATAGAATTAAGTGAATATGTAACAAGTCCCTGCTATGTGTCAGACTCT
>NW_012146615.1:0-1477 GCF_000956105.1 Propithecus coquereli
AAAAAGACTTTACTAAACTTTCCCTTAATTAAAAAAGTCCTTTCATTTTTAAAAATAGAAAAATTAGTTGCGTAAATATTTAAACACCTCAAGATAATTTACCATTTTAAAATATTCCAAAGCACATTAAAAGCATCCAGGATACAAAAATATTGACAAAATAATTATTTGTGCTTACAGTGAATCATTAAAGTAGGTACCTTAAGGACTTCTATTTCAGCATACTTTGTAAGGACTATTTAAACAAGAGCCTATAGCAGGTTAGATTTGGAAAGGGATATGATGGTACAAGTAATTTTGTCAAACATATCATAAACAAAATGATTATCTAGTTAAAAAGAAGAAAAAGTAGTATCAAGGTGAGGGTGTTTAGATGTTAGATATCTCCCTAGGAAAGGTCGTATTATGAAGGTGACATTTAGGAAAAGGCATGAAGGCAGTGACAGTGCAAGTCATTCATATATCTGAAGGAAAAGTAGTCAGTCCAGGCTGGGGGAACAGCAAATGCAAATGGCCTGGGGTGGGAAGGCATTCAGTGTGTTCAAGGACCAGCAAGGGGCCAGCCAATGTAGCTGGAGCAGAGTGTACAAGGTGGAAAGCAGTGGGATGTGAGATGAGAAAAAGAACAAAGGGCTAATTCCTGTGGGGCTTTGTGGATAATGGGCATTTTGGGTTTTATCTGGAGTTAAGGTGGGAAGCCACTAGGTGGTTTTGAACAAAGGAGTAAAATGACTTGGCTAAATTTTTAGCAGGATATATTGGACAGTTTTGAGAATAGAGAATATGGGTAGAAGTAAGGAGACCATGTTTAATAACCAAGACTATTATTTCTCATTCTTCCTACCTACCTCTGTGGAGTGCCAGTATACCACTTTCACAGATAAGATGACTTAAGTTCAGATCTAAAGTAACTCACACGTTTACAGAGTCAATGTCAGAGCTGCAAGTAAAGCCAAGTTGTTTGATCCCGAGACATTTCCCTATTCCATGGTCCCTCCATACTGGCTTCTCACTCACAGTAAATGTCACAAACTAGCGTGGTATGTAGACATACTCAATTGTGTATAATAGCATTGGAAAATGTGCAAACTTTGATACAAATCATTTGTTAACAAAATCTGAAATGTTTTTGTTTCCTTACATTAGGACCACTTGGTTTTACGTGGATTAAACATTATTGTACATACGATAAGGGAAGTAAAACATTTACAATGAGTGTTTCGGAAATGAAATCCAGTGGGAAAATGGTGAGTTAGTTTTTTTTTTTCCTTTAAAACTAAGCTTGTTATTTAAGTAATGGAATTAAAGCAAAAAAATCGCATGTGCTTGCTCTTCTAGTAACATGTATACATTTTTAAAAATTAAAAAATCAACATGTGTTCTTTCATTGTGATGACTTAAAAAGAGTGGCCAGGGTTTTCCTTTAACTTGGCCATGAAATGTTTATGAGCAGTTGAGTTAAATATAGGGTCCTCCA
>NW_012146616.1:0-1449 GCF_000956105.1 Propithecus coquereli
CAGTTTCATGAAAATATTTGCATAGTGCTTGCTGGTGATGCTGCAATTGACTTCAATTGCATTTGCTTTCTCTGATTTTTCCCTCTGTAAATTTCAGAAGCGAAACCGAAGCAACATGGAGGTGTTCACAGTGAAACCACCGCTGGGATGCGAAATGTATCTCTGCTGAAAATGAAGAATTGTGGATATTGTGGCAGCCGCAGTTCCTGAGCGGCTACGAAGCCAGAAAAGTGGGTGTCGGAACTGGTTCTTCCCTTCCTCCCTCCCTCCTTTGGCTGCAGGCAAGTGTGCGGGTGACTGGGCAGGTGAGTGTGCAGGTGAGAATGGGCAGGTGAGTGGCCAGGTGAGTGTGCAGGTGAGTGGACAGGTGACAGTGGGCAGGTGAGTATGCAGGTGAGTGGGCAGGTGACAGTGGGCAGGTGAGTGGACAGGCGAGTGTGCAGATGAGAATGGGCAGGTGAGTGGACAGGTGAGAGTGTAGGTGAGTGTGCAGGTGAGTGGACAGGTGAGTGTGCAGGTGAGTGGACAGGTGAGTGTGCAGGTGAGCCGGCACCTGGTTCCCTCAGGTCCCCGTGGGGCCCAGGCAGGCAGGAGTGGGGCGGCTATGCTGCACCAGGCAGGAGGAGGGAGGACGGAAAGCGCCAGGAGGCCCCCAGGGAACGGCAGCTGGTGCCCACCTGTCTGTCTAAGTGAGGCTGAGGGTGTCCGTTTGGCTTTGTGGTGTGCGGGTTGGTGTGGAATAGACACGTGTCAGACTCAACACCCTCACGCACAATGGACGACACAGCCCCAGCACTCGGGGCTGAACGTTAATGGCGTCATGTGTGTAGAACTTGGCACGATGCCGGGCACCTGTTGAGTTCTCAATAAATAGCACCTAACGAAAAAATAAACAAAATACTTTGCAAAGAGGGAAGGTGGAGGGAAGGAGGGGGTGAGCAGATGTCACCCAGGGGGGACTCAGAGGGCAGGCGCCAGAACATTCCACAGAGAGATCAGTGGGCCAGAGAATTTGGGAGCAGCACTCACGCTGTGTGGGCTTGGGGACCCTCGATGGGCTGGGGGTGGGGATTTCTGGGCCTGGGAAGACGGGGGGTGTCAGGCTCCCCATGTCGGGTTCTGTGGCCTGTGGGATAGTTCGCCGGGAGCGGAGGGAGGGTGGCAAACAGTGGCTGGGAAGGACAGAGAAGCCTGGGCTCCAGTCCGGCCCCGACGCTCCGATCCCGGAAGGCACCATCCTCCCGCCTCCCCGCTGGGGAGCGGCTGTGATCCAGCTGTGTGGGCACAGGGAGGGCAGCAGCCTGATGGGGCCTCCTGGGCGCACGTGAGTCAGGCCCGGTGGCAGGAGGATCAGGTGACACAGAGCTCGGCGCCAAGGCCAGAGACCAGGGCTGGGGCAGGTGCCGCCAGGAGCCTGGAGTCCAGGACAGCAGTGGGCAGAGGCGTGGC
>NW_012146617.1:0-1053 GCF_000956105.1 Propithecus coquereli
ATACATAATTTGATTACCAAAATCTGTTTCTCCTCTAGACTTTTCAGAATTTCAAATCTGGATGACTAGAGTCAATCTTTATTTGCTTTCCTCACTACCACCCTCCATCCATTCACCAAGTTCTATCAATCTTCCTTTAATGGTTTCCTTCTTTTCTATTATCTCATCTCTAGGTCACTGCAACTGATCTCCTAGTAGCTGCCTCTTTATTCCTTAACAATCAAATCAAATTTGTTTGATTCGAGCCAGACATGATAATTTGAATCTGGGCCAAAGAACCGAATTGTGCCAAGAGTCTCATGAATGAGCTAAGAGGTGAATCCTTCCCAGTCAAGCCCTGAGAAAGATCCAGAGCCAGAAGACCCAGTTAAGCTGCACTAAGATTCCTGACACACAGGCACTGTGAAGTAATAAATGCTGCAGTTTTAATACATTAAATTTGGGGGATAATTTGTAATGCAGTAATACATAACACACTATCTCACATCATATTTCAAAATAAATTCCAGGCTAGGTATGGTAGCTCATATCTGTAATCCTAGCACTCTTGGAGGCCGAGGCGGGAGGATCGCTTGAGGTTAAGAGTCTGAGATCAGCTTGAGAAAGAGTTAGACCCATCTCTACAAAAAACAGAAAATTAGCCAGGCTTAATGGCGAGAGCTTGTAGTCCCAACTACTTTGGAGGCTGAGGCAGAAGGATCGGTTGAGCCTAGGGGTTTGAGGTTGCAGCGATCTATGATGATGCCACTGCACTCTAGCCCAGATGACAAAGCGAGGCTCTATCTCAAAAATAAATGAAAGCACTCAGTCTCAAAAATAAATGAATAAATTTCAGTTAGATTAAAAAATTAAATACAAAACTACCAAATTATTTTAAAACTTCATGAAAATAAGGATTTATAAAAATAACTCTTTATAATTAGAAGGGAAATGAAAAAACAAGAGTTCTGACACAAAATTTTTCTATGTCAGAAAAACTGTATTAAATTAAAATACAAAGACTAGGGAAATCTTTGCAGCAAGTATAGCAAAGAATTTAACTATACAAAATTA
>NW_012146618.1:0-1269 GCF_000956105.1 Propithecus coquereli
TTAATAATGCACATTAAAAAAATTAATGTAGATCAGACTGCTGAATACAATATTTTGTTAACTATTCAAGCATACTGCTTTGCATTATATTTACTTCTCAATATTTTTGGAAAATTAATTAGGAAGATTCAAATTTCCTTATGTTGATGTTAAGGGCCCAGGCTGTAGGGTAAAATAAAGGCCTAAAGTAATTTCCACTCAGTATCCGTAATGCCACCCTCCTGGAACTCAGATGTTCATTCTATCAAGCAGCCAGCTTTGAAGGTACTTGCACACTGGATAGTGTGTGTCCTTCTGACTTCTTTTTTTTTCTTTTTTTTGAGACAGAATCTCACTCTGTTGCCCGGGCTAGAGTGCCGTGGCATCAGCCTAGCTCACAGCAACCTCAAAACTCCTGGGCTCGAGTAATCCTACTGCCTCAGCCTCCCGAGTAGCTGGGACTACAGACATGCGCCACCATGCCCGGCTAATTTTTTCTATATAGATTTTTAGTTGTCCAGCTAATTTCTTTCTATTTTTTTTTTAGTAGAGACGGGGTCTCGCTCTTGCTCAGGCTGGTCTCGAACTCCCGAGCTCAAACGATCCACCCGCCTCAGCCTCCCAGAGTGCTAGGATTACAGGCATGAGCCACCACGCCCGGCCTGACTTCTTTTAATTCAAAAGAGATACACATTTTCAAAGGGTCTGAGTGACTGAGTAGGCAAATCACCTGGAAGAGAATTCTAGAACCTTAGAATAATTCTCAAATCTAAGGCTTATCTAATTTTCAGTGGCAGTGTACAGTGTAATAGCTAATAATCTTCATTTTTTGCTATAGGTTACGACACTAATGTTTTAAGACTATACAAAATTAAAAGCTAAATTAACAAAAATTATAAATAAGGTACTTACATGATAAAGACCAATTGTTCATTTTAGAGATTCCAAATTTCCATCAACACTATCGATGAGAAAATAAATTTTCTTATGTTATGCACAGTATTGAAACATAGTCCAAGTCTTACCAAGAATGACTTAGTAAGATTACTGAGATATTCACACATATGAAGAACAGGAGAGAAGATGCAATTAGCTTTATAAAAATGAATTGTCTTGGGTCCGGCGCGGTGGCTCACGCCTGTAATCCTAGCTCTCTGGGAGGCCGAGGCGGGCGGATTGTTTGAGCTCAGGAGTTTAGACACTGGGGATTTAAAAATGCATACGGTCTAATTCCTTCCCTTCAGGAGTTTATGGCTTGCAATAACAATTATTGATATTCGCTGAGTGCTT
>NW_012146619.1:0-1520 GCF_000956105.1 Propithecus coquereli
AATGTTGGAAAAACTCTTATAGACATTGGCCTAGGCAAAGAATTTATGAAGAAGACCCCAAAGGCAATCACAGCAACAACAAAAATAAATAAATGGGACCTGATCAAATTAAAAAGCTTCTGCACAGCCAAAGAAACTATCATGAGAGCAAACAGACAACGTACAGAATGGGAGAAAATATTTGCATGCTACACATCCGATAAAGGGCTGATAACTAGAATCTACACAGAACTCAGGAAAATCAGTAAGAAAAAACTAAACAACCCCATTAAAAAGTGGGCAAAGGACATGAACAGAAACTTTTCAAAAGAAGGTAGACTAATGGGCAACAAACGTATGAAAAAATGCTCAACATCTCTAATCATTAGGGAAATACAAATCAAAACCGCAATGTGATGTCACTTAACTCCAGTGAAAATGGCCTTTAACAAAAAGTCCCACAACAATAAATGTTGGTGTGGATGCAGAGAGATAGGAACACTCATACAACTGCTGGTGGGACTGCAAATTAGTGAAACCTCCGTGGAAAGCGATATGGAGATACCTCCAAGAGCTACAAGTAGAACTACCATTTGATTCAGCAATCCCATTACTGGGGATCTACCCAAAGGAGAAAAAGACATTCTATAAAAAAGACATATGCACCAGAGTGTTTATAGCAACACAATTCACAATTACAAAGATGTGGAAGCAACCCAAGTGCCCATCAATACATCAGTGGATTAATAAAATGTGGTATATATATACCATGGATTTCTACTCAGCCACAAAAAACAAGGGTGATCTAGCGCCTCTTGTATTATCCTGGATGGAGCTAGAGCCCATTGTACCAAGTGAAGTATCATAAAAATGGAAAAACAAGTACCACATGTACTCACCATCAATTGATATTAACTGATCAAAACTTATGTGCTCATATAGTAGTAACATTCATCGGTGTCGGGCAGGTGGGAGCGGGGAGGAGGGATGGGTATATTCACAGCAAAGGGGTACAGTGCTCACCATTTGGGGGATGGATATGCTTGAATCTCTGACTTGGGTGGGATAAAGGCAGTATATGTAATCTAAACATTTGTAATCCCTTAATATGCTGAAATTTAAAAAAATTATATTCCCTTTATGAAACCTTTTATGAATGGATGTGGTTCACATCAGAGATCAATGGTGTGAGGCAAGAATCCCACTTCACATTTTAGAAATGGAATTGTTCCTGCGTCATCTGCTGCAAAGAGTCTCCTTTCCCATTGCATGTGGGGTCATCTCTGTCCTGTGCCCACTTTCCATATACATGGAGTCAGGTTCTGAGCACTCCCTTAACCCTGTTTGAAATCTTCCATGAAAGGCAGGACTGTATTATGCAAGAAGTCAAGGATTGGTTTTCATTCCTTTGCTCTTTAAAAAGTTTGCCTGTAGGCCGGGCACGTGTGGCTCACGCCTGTAATCCTAGCTCTCTGGGAGGCCGAGGCAGGCGGATTGTTTGAGCTCAGGAGTTCGAAACCAGCCTGAGCAAGAGCGAGACC
>NW_012146620.1:0-2636 GCF_000956105.1 Propithecus coquereli
AGACTTGCTCCTTCCTCAGTAAACATGTAGAAAACTAGAAAAAACTGTTGAATATGAAACAACTGTTTTAAGACATTGGACAATAGGCAGCACAAAACTGTGATCCCTGAGACCGGGAAAAAGAAAAAGCAATGGAGTCTTACAATTGCTTCTGCTTTCTACCTAGAGGTACCTTCTGGACGGTGGCACAGGATGGAGACTCCAAACAGAGCATGGTAGTCTCAATGAGTTGAAGAGAGACATTGGAATTCCAAGAGGGTGAGTCAGCTGGAATTTCCAGGGCAAATTACTGGTGAAGAAGGACCTATGCATAAAAAGAGTTCCAGAAATCTGCATGGGAATCTTCCAAGCTGTGCATGAGTAGGATGAAATTCTACAAAGCTAGGCAAAGAAGAATTCTGAGAACTCACACAAAGCTGGGAGACATTTGAGTCCTGACTAGAAATGAGTGATAAAAAATGTCAGTAAAATTTTTTTTCTGCTTGTTTTCAAGTTTTTTAAAAGAAAAGCTCTTACATTGTATGTGAAATGGTATAATATTATTTCTATATACTGATATTTTAAAGATGCATGTTATAAACCCTAGAGCAGTAGTTAGCAAATATTTTCTGTAAAGGGCCAGATAGTATAATAAATATTTTAGGCTTTGCACACCACATATTTTGAATATTCATCACGTATTTTTTGTTCTCTTTTTGTTTTTATTTTTGTTTTTTGCAACTCTTAAGAAATGTAACAAACACTCTTAGCCTGAGAATTATACGAAAATAGGCCAAGGGCTAAATTTGGCCTGTGTGACATTGTTATGGACTGAACGTTTGTGTCCTCTCCCCCAAACTCATGTGTTGAAGCTCTAACCCCCAATGTGATGGTGGTATTAGGAGGTGGGGCCTTTGGGAGATAATTAGCTTTAGATGAGATCTTGAGGGTAAAGCACCCATGATGGGATTAGTGCCATAAGAAGAGGAAGAGACACCAGAGTTTCTCTCTCTGTCATGTGAGGTTACAGTGAGAAGGTGGCCATCTGCAAGGCAGGAAGGGGGCCCTCACCAGAAACAAAATCTGCTGGCACCTTGATCTTAGACTTCATAGCCTCCAGAACTGTGAAAAATAAATGTCTGTTATTTAAGCCATTCACTCTACAGAATTTTATTATAGCAACCCACACAGACTAACACCGTCATATTTGTCACCCCCTCTCTAGACCAAACACTGAAAACATTAAACAAAAAGTATGTCTTATAAACCAATAGTGAAAATAAAATGCAATGCTAAAAATAGTCAAATAATCCAAAAGAATACAGGAAAAAGGAATAAAAAGAAATGGAACAAATACAAAACAGTAGCTGGATGGTAGATTTAAACACAACTGTGTTGATAATTACATTAAATGTTCCAAAAACTTTAATTAAAAGGCAGAGATTGTTAGACTGAATAAAAAAGCAAGACCCAACTGTATGCTGTCGAGTAGACCTTTTTAAACAAAATATTAATACAAACCCTGAAAGCTGTAAAATAAGACTGATAATGTAGCTAAACAATAATTCACATTTTTCTATCATAAAAAAATTTCATAATTAAAATCCAAAGACAAAGGGCAGAGAAAACTATTTGCAACACATAAGATAGATCTAAAAGGCTAAGTTTCTTAGGCTTCATACATAAAGAGTTCCTGAAAATCTGTAAGACTAACAACCAACTATAAAAAATGAGCAAAGGATACAAATAGACAATTCATAGAAAAGGACATACAAAATGGCTGATAAACTGATGTGCTATACAGATTATTTTAAGCTGAAAACATCTAACAGTGGACACAGGCAAAAAAAATCTACACTTCTTTTACTGACTTAAGTAAAGCCTTAAGTAAAGCTGCCATAAATCCCCTCTCCAGGAGGTTTACAGCCAGAGAGGAGATGGCCCACTTGCACCTGGATGAGAAATTACATAAACAAAAGATTATCAAAACTTTCTGTACCTTCCACTTGTTTCCTCCCCATTTGTTTCTCATTAGTTTCCTACCATTTGCTTTCCCTTGAGGTCCTAGCTGTCCTTCTTATTAAGATGATCTATAAATCCTTAACTCTAGCTGTTAAGGGAGCCACTTTTTGTGTGCTTCCACATATGTGAATAAACTTTGTCTTCTGCCAATCTGTCTTTTGTCAGTTAATTTGCAGGGATCCAATGACTGATCTCTGTTGACAGAGGGAAAAAGCTTTTTTCACTCTGAACACTGTCAAAATTCAAGTACAAATAATCTCATACTCAGTGATTATATTATACTTTTTTGGATTTTATCCTACACATATACACAAGTATAAAATCACATATGCAGTTATTTACTGTAGCATTTGTGTTCAACAATCCAAAACAAACTAAATATCCATCAGTGGGGATTAATTAAATAAATTAAAGTACATCCATACAATGGAATCTGTGCAGTTGTCAAACAAGAGAATTGAAGGAAGAAACAAAAAAGAATGAGAAGATTTTCACTTCTGCTGTAACAGAGTGATTAACTGCTCCCAGACTTGCTCCTTCCTCAGTAAACATGTAGAAAACTAGAAAAAACTGTTGAATATGAAACAACTGTTTTAAGACATTGGACAATAGGCAGCACAAAACTGTGATCCCTG
>NW_012146621.1:0-1285 GCF_000956105.1 Propithecus coquereli
CACAGCAACCTCAAACTCCTGGGCTCAAGCAATCCTTCTGCCTCAGCCTCCCAAGTAGCTGGGACTACAGGCATGTGCCACCATGCCCGGCTAATATTTTATATATACATATATTTTTAGTTGTCCAGATCATTTCTTTCTATTTTTTAGTAGAGACGGGGTCTCGCTCTTGCTCAGGGTGGTCTTGAACTCCTGACCTTGAGCGATCCACCCATCTCAGCCTCCCAGAGTGCTAGGATTACAGGCGTGAGCCACCGCGCCCGGCCAGCAGAACATTTCTAAAAAAATAAAAGAGTTGGACAATAACACTGAAAATATTTCCCAGACAGGAAAAAAGATAAAGAGATGAAAGATAGAACAGAAATAGTAAGATAATTAGAAGAACAGTCTGAGAAGTCTAATTCCACTTCTCCCTTTGTATCAATATCCAGCCAGACAAGAAAACAGATCCCAGGCAATAGAGTTCAACAGAAGAAAATGGATTCAGGGAATCGAATTCAACACAACAGTGGTGGAAGAGCTGCAAGAGCCGAGTGGAACACCCAGAGGTTATCTGTGGCAAGAAGCTGCTACCATCCCTAGGCCTGGAAGAGAAAGGCATGAGGTGATGTTACAGGAGCCCAGGAGCTAGAGTCCTCTGGCAAGACCTGAAATCATGGGTGAGGGCAACCCAGCAGGAGACCCAGCCCCTGCCATAGACACCACTCTTCCTACCTGTCAGTCTCCTGCCAGTGCCTCCCAGAGGCCAAGGGAACCTGAGAAGCTAGAGTCAGACCCCTGTGAACATAAGAGGGGCAGGCAGGGTGTGGGTGTCTGAGCCAGCACACACTTGAAATACTAGTTAAGTTGAGATGGGGGAGGGGAGAGGAGAGAAAATGGAGGGAGGAAATTGTCCGAGTGATAATCCAATTTCCCAGAATCCAAGGTCCCAGGTTTCTAGATGGAAAGGTCTTACCAGGAACCCAGTACAATGGATGGATTAAAAAATACCCATACAGACATTAATATGAACTCATGTGTATGAATATATACGTGTCCACGTACACAGATGGGTAGATACAGAAATTACTTTAGAAATAAATATGTGTCTACATAGGTTAGTATACACACGTATATTTCCTAACTCTGTCTGCTGAGAGATCATGGGAGCAGTGACACCCAATAGAACTGAACACATCCGTGTCCAAGTACACAGATGGGTAGATACAGAAATTACTTTAGAAATAAATATGTGTCTACATAGGTTAGTATACACACGTATATTTTCTAACTCTGTCTGCTGAGA
>NW_012146622.1:0-1038 GCF_000956105.1 Propithecus coquereli
AAAAATTTATTATACCTCTAAGAATACTTTTATTAATATCCATTAATGCTTGGAAATACTTCCCCATATCCATATGTATTCATATCTGCATGTATACATATGCATTTATATGATGGTGTGTGTGTGTATATTTTTGTATCTTGGCAAAAACAACATAACTATTATAAAAAATATTTCTTTATTTGGCAGAGAAGCAACATTATTGACTCATTTTTACTGAAAATGTGGTTTTAATACTAGAAAGAATGACACGTTTGTCTAGTTAAAAATGTCAAAAAAATGTTCAAAGCAAAAATTGAGTGGTTTTTTTTGCAAGCTCATTTATTTTATGTGGGAAATATGGATTAAGAATGAATTTGAAAGCTTACAATGTCATTTCTTTTAATCGAATTAAACTTGAATTGAGCTGCTATGGTTTGAATGTGTCCCCCAAGTTCATGTATTAGAAAGTTAATCCTCAATGCAACAGTGTTGGGAAGTGGAACCTAATAAGAGATGATTAATGGATTAATGTCATTATCGTGGGGCTGGGTTAGTTATTTTGAAAGTGAGTGTGTTAACAAAGCAAGTTCAGCCCTCTCTTTGACTCTTGCTCTCTCTCTCTTCTTACTTTCAACCTTCCACCATGGAATTACATCACAAGAAGGCCTTTATCAGGTGCCAGCACCTTGATATTGGAATTCCCAGCCTCCAGAACTGTAAGAAATACATTTCTTTTCTTTGTAAATTACCCTGTATGTGGTATTCTGTTGTAACAACACAAAATGGACTAAATCAAGTTGGACTAAGTTAAGATGTGATGTTCTGTCCCTACTCATATATAACATATCTGGGCTTATTATGCTAATTAGATCGAGGAAAGAATTTCTCCCTTTTACTACCTTAGCAGCCACAAATGAAAATTCCAACCTAGATTAGCCATGCAAATTTCTATTATTTTCTTTTAGGATAGCGTACTTGGGTTTTTGTTGTTTTGAAAGTAACTCACTTATTTTTTGAAGACAATCATATGCCTGAAATATTATCTTTATATGTAGA
>NW_012146623.1:0-518 GCF_000956105.1 Propithecus coquereli
TAAAAATGCTTAAGTATAAATTTAACAATTCATTCTTGTTTGTAGTTGAAAATTTTATGCAAAATAATAAATGTGGGAAAATAGTCAACAAATAAGAAAGGCAGCATCTACAACCACCAGCTAATAAAAGTTTCTATTGAGCACTGGGTGAGTGAAATTGTTACAGCTTTTCACCTAAGATTAGATTGTAGTCCATGCCAAACAAGATGATGAAAACTCAGAAGAGCCAGCGGACAGAATTAAGCCAACTACAGCAGCAGGAAAATGAGAAGGAAAATCCCAGAAAAGAGATTCAGAGCAGAAAAGTCCAAAATTCTATGTGTAAACTCTACTCAAATTTCTGGCTAACCCTGGATTTCACATGTATGGATCAGATTCCAGGCAGCTGAGCTAAAATTAAACAAACCAGAGATTTCTTCTGCTGCCAAGAGCAAGAGAGACACAAGTTCAGCTAAGTTAACTGCATCATAAAGCAAAATATTAGTACTGTTCTGAAATCCTGAGTTTCTATGACAGGT
>NW_012146623.1:1968-2331 GCF_000956105.1 Propithecus coquereli
AATAGAATTTAACATTTGGAAATTAAAACACACATGTCTAAGTAACTCCTGGATCAAATTAGAAATCACAACGGAAATTATTAAATGTTTGAAACTAAATTATAATGAAAATACAAAATATCAAAATTTGTGAGATCAGATGAAACAGTGTATTGAGGGACTTATAGCTGCAAATGTCCCCATCAAAAAGGAAGAATGTTATTATAAAACTACTGTTTTAACTACACACATACACATATTCATGCACTCAGGTTCTTAGTGTAAGAACAGACTGTAAGTATTTGGTACAGTGTCATTCTTAGTGTAAGTAATTTGAACAGACTGGCAATCAGAAATAGAGTGAAGGATATGGAAATATCCTTA
>NW_012146623.1:5292-7051 GCF_000956105.1 Propithecus coquereli
AGATTTATAAATACGCTTTGTATATCTTCTGCAAGATCAGAGAATGACTAGATGTGCTAATATATATTTAACTTATTATTTACAATCTGAAAAATTGTAATTGGTCTTAAATTCTTGAAATAAAGTCATTTCATGAAAATTCATAAACTATATATACTTGTGTAAGGCCAAATATGAGTGCATAAAATATTCAGCTTTTTGAATTTCATATGGTTTGTTTACACTGCTATTTAGTTTATTTTACTTCCAATTCCCCATACAAATGCCAAAGCTTTACCCTTTCCTATCTAAACAAAATGTATGATGAAAATCCAAATAATTAGACTGTTTATGGATATATCTGTCACAAATCTATGTATCAGCAAGTTGGTTGATTATTTCCATTGAAAAATAAGATTATTTTAATATGGCTTAAGAAGTGATAAATTGTTGGGCAGTTATTATGTGCCAGTCATTTTTAAAGCAACTTAAGGCATAAATGTTTCATAATAGAGCATTTATCATAGAAATTAACATATTTTGCCAATAAGAAATCTCAGGCTTAGAAACAACCTGTAATCAAGAGAGCCAGAATTGAATCAGGTTTGACCTCAAAGCCCGTTGTATTATTTACCATACTAAATTGTCTTCTAATTATAGATGTATATTGATGGGGAAAATTATTTTTCCCAATCATTTATTTCATTTCCTTTGAGAGCATTAGACATCTCTACACATTGCAATATGAGTAATAGCAGCTCCCTACAGACAAAATATACTCTCTTCGTAATTATCAGCCTTGTTCAGGTTACTTACCTTGATCCATGGACTATGAACATGTATGATGTATGCTATGTCTGAGCAGAAGTTTTAAGAAACATTTCAAGTCTCTACTACCTGGTCTTTTTTCTTTGCCTTGGGAACAGCATCTCATTAGAAACCAAATATGGTTCATGCCTTTTACCTGATTCCTAGAGTCAAACGACATGTGCAGCAAGTACACAGGCACAAACATTTAATACCAGTGAGAAATAAATGTGTATTGATATAACCTATTGAAATTTGGGGTTTGTGTTATCAGAAAGAGCTGATGAGTACAAGTAGTACTGTGAATACTTATAAACAAAAAAAGCATTTATTATTATTCCAACAGTTATGAAATAAATGGGTCTTAGAATGTTTTGTTTCCCATTATAAAGACAAAACTTCAGGTGGTGAAAGCCGTTTTGCATTCACTATCCACCATCGGTAGGTAGTTCTGATGCCTTCAGTGCATTTGGGAGCATGAAGACAAAAACCACACATTAAGGATAGAGAGTTGCAAGAAAGGGGGATTCTGGATTCCTCATGGCAATGGCGAGTCACCATCCCAGGTCCAGATTACGAACCTCCAGACTTCTTCTAATGTGAGAAAAATAAACATACTTATTTAAGTCCCTGTGATTAGGTTTCTGTTACTCATGACCAAATGCAATCTTAACTGTAACAAAATGTCTTTGGAACTATCTAATAGTTCTTCATGCCTTTAATGTGTTTGGAGTGAGATGGGGAAGAAAAGACTGAGGACAGAAAGCAAGAAGGGCAGAGAATAGGAGAGGGGAGGACAGAGGAGAAGAGGAGAGATAAGAAGAGAAAAAGAGAGGAGAAAGAAGGAGAGGGGAGAGGAGAGATATGGAGGAAGAATGGGAAGGAGAGGAGAGGGAAGGAGAGGAGAGGCAGAATTAGGAAGTTAACTAGACAAAAGAAATGATCTTGATTATGGCAGACTTGTTTCTGCTCA
>NW_012146623.1:17596-18145 GCF_000956105.1 Propithecus coquereli
TCTGTTTACATCTTCTACAATTTCTTTTTTTAGTGTTTCATAGTTCTCCCTGTATAAGTCTCTTAGTTCAATTTTAATGCTACTGATTTCCATGCTTGAAAAAAATGAATAAGAAAAATGATAGCATAATGGTTCTATCATGGAAGAATGATCAAATTGCTAAGAGTTAAGTAATTTATTCAAAAATATGTTTTTCTTCCCAAATTTACAAATTAGAACTTTGTTATAAATATTGGGTTAATAAGTTTTAAACCATCTTTTTAATTTTTTTGAATTGCTTTTCTGTTTCTTTATATAGACAATTCAACAAGTGAGTTTCTCTAATTTTCATAACAAAACAAATGGAAACTTACTGGGCCATGAATAATAAGATCTTTCATCTCTGACCCAGGAGTCTCATATTTCCTGCCAGCATCCATGACTACTGTGGCAGTCTAACATGTTAGCTCACAAGTAGAGTTAAATATTAGACCCGTTACAGTTTTGGCACACCATTATAAGCATATTAAAATTATTTAGCTTGCTATTTTTCCACTTAGCTCTTCTGAA
>NW_012146623.1:18195-19203 GCF_000956105.1 Propithecus coquereli
AAAATAAAGATTGGCTGGATGGCCTAATAAAGAAACTTACTCCACTCTCAGAGCAGATTGTCTTTATTATTCCTTGTACTAGGTTATGATAGTTACTATGCACCAGCAAGTCCATGTGTTTCTCACTGTCCTTTTTCAAATAAGATTTTTTATGGTGGTAAATCTATTCACTCTCATATATTGGCTGTGTCAGAGAAGAACTGTTTCTTTTAGTTTAAAGTTTGCCAAACCAAAAAGAGTCAAATCCACACCCAGAGGATGGAATGATATACATAGTAATTCTGGTTCTTGAACTAGATTTAGTACTCTGATGGAATTTGGGATTTGTCTCCCCAAAAAAGGAGGGTTAGTTTATCAAGTGAATGGAATAGAGGGTGTACGTGAGCAGGCAAAGTGAGTAAAGAGCCAAAGTACAGAATTGTCTTTCAATATTCATTCTTCAGTTCTTTCTCAGTGATAGAATTTTCTCACATAACTTAATCCAAAGTGATGGAAGAAAAAAATGATACATTAAAACAATGAAAATATCATGATTTCATCATAGAATTTGTTAAAACAATGTAAATTTAAGTTATTAGTTTCTTCCTATGTTAATAAGAATATGTTAGAGGCATCTTAATAATACCAATATTATGATTGATTCCCTGTTGGCCTGGCTTTTGCATCAATTGCTTTCTCTCAAAAGTAAAAAATATTCATTCAAATTTTAGAGTTTGTACAGCTTGTGTTTTCACACCAGTTTATTTAACAAGTTCAATTAACCTTTGATTTCTAATTACATTCATTGATAATGGGTTCAGAGATGCAGAAACTCAAAACATTTACTAACTTTCATGTATGATCATATTTTTCTGTAATTTTCATTAGGATTTTCCATGATAGTTCAGTTTTTTTTTTCTTTTACTTTTATTTCAGTATATTATCGGGGTACAGATGTTTAGGTTACGTGTGTTGCCCTTGGTCCCCCCCCAAGTCCGTGTTTCAAATATGTCCATCCTTTGGGTGGTG
>NW_012146623.1:19253-20186 GCF_000956105.1 Propithecus coquereli
TCATTTTCTTTCACTAGTTCATAAACACTAACAGTCAGTCCTTTAGCTTCTAGTTCTGTGGGTGCAAAGTTCAATAATAGTCTAATTTTCCCTTCTTTATAGATTTGCTTTTCTTTTTTTCGATTTTCTGGAAGTTGGTAATATTTCTTTTCTTGGTCATTAGAGTTTATGATTTTTACCAACATATGCCTGGGAGTTTTATTATTATTATTTTTCTTCAATGCATCCTATAATGTAAGTGAACATTTTAGATCTGCAAGTTCAGGCCTCTTCCCACCCCAAGGAAATTTTCTTGTACTGTTTGCTTACTTTCTACCTCCTGTTCCTTTTTCTCCTTCAGTAAAACTTATTATTCACATTCAGTCTCTTGGATCTATGCTATAAGTCTTTCAGCTTTCATTTCTTTTACTTCTTTGTTCTTTGAGCTATTTCTTGCATCTGATCTTCAAGAGTATTAATTCAACTTTCAATCCTGATCACGCTTTCCTTTAATTCGTAAATTAAATTTTCTAAATTCTTCTCCTAATGGCCTGCAAGTGTCAGCAGCCACTTGGATCAGGAGAGGCTAATAACCTAGATCTGACTGGGGAAAGGATGAGAGCCATGTTCAGGGTCTAAATTCCCAGAATTTCCTTTATTTGTGTTAAGATGAAGGGATTTTGCATGAGTATTAATTTTATATTATTGCTATGAAAAATTACCATAAACTGAGCAGCTCGAATAGCATGGATGTATTATCCCATAGTATGTGTAGGTGAAAAGTCTAAGTGGCAGAAATCAAAGTTTTGGCAAGGCTGCATTTCCTGCTGGAGGCTCTAGGGAAATATCTGTTTCTCAGCACATTCAGGGCTTTGGCTGAAATTTTTTCCTTGTAGTTGTAAAACTGAGGACCTCAATTCCTTTCTGTCAGCTGGGAGCCAGCCTTTGCTCCTA
>NW_012146623.1:31961-32208 GCF_000956105.1 Propithecus coquereli
CCTTGAGGAATGTTAGCTTACTTGTTGGGAGAGATAGCAGGACAGCTTCATGGCCATTACATCATGTATATTAGCTGCTATCTCTGATAGACCTGATCTCCAAAAATTTAAATATCTACTAGTTTTTGGACTAAATACTAAGAGAGTATCTAGAGTTGCAGATTGGTAGTACCTATATTATAATATATAATGGCAACTTCATATAGTTACAAGGCTTCTAAAATCTTGAGCATCCTTAGTTTCCATT
>NW_012146624.1:0-428 GCF_000956105.1 Propithecus coquereli
ATACAATTTATTAGAAGATACTTGTGAAAAACCATTGTAAACATACCCAAAGAAAGAATAATGGGTAGAAATGCATTAAAACAAATGCAAACACAATAGCCAAATACAACAAATATTAACTTTTAAGTTACTTTTAAACTCCTTATTGAATAGCCATTATCAATTTTACAGGTAAACACATTTTAAAACATGTCTATATTTACATATGCATACTATGGCAAATTTATTGGTAATACTAGTCGTTACAGTATTAAAAATTTTCAGTCTTTGAAAATTGATAGATTGAAAATATTTTATATCAGTTACTGTATATATTTCTCTTTATCAAACACTTTTTTCTGCTTTTTAAAAATATTTATTTCACAACAAAGATTGCGTATATTCAAGGTGTACAAGGTGATGATTTGACATACCTACACATTATGTAA
>NW_012146625.1:0-1047 GCF_000956105.1 Propithecus coquereli
CTGTTGTTGGCATGTAGGAATGCTACTGATTTCTGTACATTGATTTTGTAACCTGAGACTTTGCCAAATTTGTTTATCAATTCCAGTAGTCTCATGGCAGAATCTTTGGGGTTTTCTTGTTATAGGATCGTATATCATCAGTGATAGTTTGACCTCTTCTGCCCCCATTTGGATGTCCTTGATTTGCTTCTCTTGTCTGATTGCTCTGGCTAGAACTTCCAGCACTATGTTGAACAGAAGCGGTGATAGAGGGCAACCTTGTCTGGTTCCAGGTTCCAGTTCTAAGTGGGAATGCTTTCAATTTTTCTCCATTCAGTATGATGTTGGCTGTGGGTTTGTCATATATCTTTTTTATCATTTTTATGTAGGTCCCACCTATGCCTATTTTCTTAAGCGTTCTTATCATAAAAGGGTGCTGAATTTTGTTAAATGCTTTTTCTGAGTCTATTGAGAGGATCATACTGTCTTTGTTTTTACTTCTAATTATGTGGTGAATTACAGTTATAGATTTGCATATGTTGAACCATCCCTGCATCTCTGGGATAAAGCCCATTTGGTTGTGATGTATTATTTTTTCGATAAGCACTGAATTCGATTTGCTAGGGTTTTATTGAAAGTTTTTGCATCTATAGTCATAAAGGATATTGGTTTATAGTTTTCTTTTTTGTTGAGTCCTTTCCTGGTTTTGGTATCAGAGTCATGTTGGCTTCATAAAACATGTTGGGGAGGATTCCTTCCTTCTCGATGTTGTGGAATAATTTCTGCACGATGTTGTGGAATAATTTCTGCAGCGTAGGCACCTGTTCTTCTTTGTAGGTCTGGCAAAATTTGGGTGCGAAACCATCTGGTCCAGGACTTTCTTTTTAGGAAGGTTTTTTTGCTGCTTCAATTTTGGTACTTGATATTGGTCTGTTCAGAAATTCTATTTCTTCTTAATTGAGCCTAGGGAGGCTGCGTGTTTCTAAGAATTTGTCCATTTCCTCCTCATTTTCAGGTTTACGTGCATAGAGATTTTTAAAGTATTCTTAGATGATATTTTGAATTTCC
>NW_012146626.1:0-6983 GCF_000956105.1 Propithecus coquereli
TATTTTTTAGTAGAGACGAGGTCTTGCTCTTGCTCAGGCTGGTCTCGAACTCCTGACCTTGAGCGATCCACCCGCCTCGGCCTGCCAGAGTGCTAGGATTACAGGCGTGAGCCACCGCGCCTGGCCAAAATTTTACTTTTTAAAAAAGTATATATTCTCATCTTCAGGTTGGAGTAGAAAAAGAAAAAATACATATAAATTTTGAAAGTATACAGTAAAGCACTTGCCTCCAATCCTGGTACCTCAGTCATCCAATTCACTCCCCAACAGAACCAGTATTATTAGTTTCTTATGAAATGAACTAATAGTTTCTTAGTTGTTTTATGATATACAGGAAAATCCTCAAATACATTCGCTCTCCCACAATACAAACAGTAGTACATTCTACACACTGCTCTGTGCCTTTTTTCATTAACCCTATAGCTTAGAGATTTTTCCATAGCAATATATAAAGTTTCCTCATTCTTTTTTGCAGCTCTATAATATTTATTCTATTGTATGAATATACACTGATCTATTTAACTAATTCCATACGGATGGACATTTAGGTTGTTTCCAAACTTCTTCTGAGTTAATTTTAATTTTAAAAACTTTGTTAAAAAGAAAAATGTGGGACCCCTATAATGAGGAACTTTCAGGCAAGGTAATTTTAAACTCCAGCTCTAATAATATATATTAATAGAGGATAAGTCTCTGGCCATCCTGGTCAGTTTTAAGAGGAAAAGATGCAGATTTATTCATAAAATTGGGATCACAAACACTCTCCCCTTCACCAACAAAAACAAAACAAGAAAACAACTTTACCATGTGTTTCAATGTGTATGGGCCACTGATATTACTTTAACTATATTAAAATGTTACATTCGAAAGGGTAAAAACAATTCATAAGGGCCTAGTTATATTCTCGTTTCGTAAGTGATATAGTGTTAAGCAAGAAGTTATGTTCCATTGAGGAGGCCAAGGCAGGAGGATCTTTTGAGCTCAGGAGTTCAAGACCAGCCTGGGCAACACAGTGAGAACCTATTTTTACAGAAAATTAAAAAAAAAAAAAAATCAGCTGGGTATGGTGTTGCACACCTGTAGTTCTACTAGGGAGGCTGAGGCAGGAGGATTGCTTGAGCCCAGGAGTTCAAGGCAGTAGTGAGCTATAATCATGATATTGTACTCCAGCCTGGGCAACAGAGCAAGACCCTGACTCAAAAAAAAAAAAAAAAAGAAGTTATGTTCCATTGAATCCCAAAAACAGAATAAAAATTCCAAAGCTAAAAAGTATAAACACATTTTATTAAGGACTATATTCTGCACTAGCATTAAAAGACAAAAGGAATCACCCAATACTGTGTATCTTTATTTAATCCAGCTAGGAGTCATAACACTCGGTTGCCACATGCACAGTAAAGACCAAGATTATTAGAGTGCACGTGGTGTTAAAAAAAGGAAATCAGGCTATGGAGCCATCCCTTTCCATTGCTGTTCTCTCCCAGCAATCCCTTCTCACCACATGCTCACTGGTTTATCAAGGAAGTGACAGAAGAAACCAGCTACCTGCTAGGCCATTTGACTTGAGTGAACCAGGAAAAATAATAGTTAAAAAAAAAAAAAGCACCCCTTCCTGTGGAAAAAAAATATGTAATTCAATCACCTAAATTTTGTTTGTTTAGCCATTCTGAGCTCATGCAGCATTAGTGCTATTATTATTATACATTCTGGCCAAGATTAAGTTTTTTAAAGTGTATTGCAAAACCTAAAACAAGTCAAAAGACCATTATTTTTGCCAATCCCTCTTTATCAGCAATCCAATACTAGTGACTGATTCTGCTGATGGGCAAGCCCTGTAGGTAAAAGAAAATAAGGATTAGCAGATTCCCTTGAGGTAAATCCTAATGCATTACTGATGTGTCTACCTTATCTGAAAAGTCTCTAGGTAACTCTTGTAGGCTCACAGACTTTATCATGATGCTATCCTGCAAAAATGACAGAATAATTTAATTCTATAGTCATCCAAGAAATTCTATTTTAAAAGCTGTATGCACTGAATAAAACTGTATACATGGCCTTGATTGAATCTACTCTTCAAAGTAATCGATCTCTTGAACTATGTTTTAAAAAGGGAAAAGGGAATGTCATATTTTACCATAAAACTGCCTTCATGGCTAAAAAACGAGGAATAGAACTACACACACAATCTATAGGACTAAAGCAGAGAGTTCATAAAATTTGACAGGTAAAGAGGCCTTACTTTTTTTTTCCTTCCCCCACCAGAGTAAAATTGCATAAGGCACTCAAACCTATAGCCCCAATAGCAGTTTATGATCAAAACTTCAGAAGAGCAACAGGAATTTTATAAGAGAAAATGTTGATAAGTATTTTTAAAAATCAAATATAACTGCTATATAAACAAACAGATTAACTAAAATAAGCAACTGATGTCTCCCTACTGATCCTACCAAGCACTTTATGGTTTGCATTAACCATGAAAATTTATACAAAGCTTTGCACGTGATTCAACTCTGGACACAGAACTCATTGAGATACATTAATGACCAAAAACACCTCTTTCACCACATAAGCTCTGAATAGGCTTAAAACAAGCACAGCGTATGGGTAACACACTGTAGAATTTGGAACTAAGTTTTCTCATCTTCACCAAATTCAGCCAGCCACAGAGCAACAAATGGAAGTTCCAATAAGTACCCTGCACCTGCAAGACTTAGGTAGGCTCCAAGTCAAATATTTGCAATTTTTTCATCCCAAATCTGCACAAATGAAAAAAATGCAGATCTCTGTGCTAGCCCTCTAAATCTCATCATAAGCCTAAATGATCTGTAGTTTCACTCTGACATGCCCTGTATCCTACCATTTATTGAATTCCTAATACAATCATATGCCAGGAACTGTGCTAGGAGCTTGCATACATTATCTCTCATCTTCATAACAAATCCCATTATGCTGATGAGGAAACTGAGGCCAGAGAGGTCAAGGTAACTTGCTCAATGCCATAAAGCCAGTAAGTGGCAAAGCTGGGGTTTAAACCTAGTTCTACCTAGCTCCAAAGAACCATCTCCCTGATCCTTCTCCAGCAAAAGTCACTAACTGCAACACCAGTTCAACTCTATCAAAGTGAATTCGAGTGCTAATTATTTGAAACAATGACAACAGCTCAGAAAAATATCATGCCTAAAATGGTGGGACAAGACACAAGAGTTCCCAATGAAGAGATCCAATTACCTCCTCTAGAATAACTAATTCTTAAGGCTATGGTTCAAAATACAAGACAATCCACTTTTATTTATTTATTTGGCTGTCTCTCAACTGACTTTTCAGAACAAGGGAAATGAAACTAAACAGTATATTCACAAATTTGGTAAAATTATCTAAAACCCTTGAGAAAAGGGTAACTTTTTAAAAAAAAAAACATTTTATGTCATAGTTTACTTCTTCAACAGGCTTCAGACACTCAAAAATAAAATCACATCAGTAGCATTACTAATCAACTTTTTTTTTTCTACAGACTTGAAAAGTATTTTCTTACCACACTACAAGATTACTTCCCATACTTAAGAGCAGAAATGGAAACAGCTCTGGGTGTCACGAATCAGATCTTGAGGCCACAGTTGCAGAAAGTAGGTGCTGCTTCCCTTGAGTAGGAACTGCTGATCTGAAACCTCCTAAGGGAAGGGTGTCTGAAGAAGAATGTTGAAGAAACTAAAGCAAGCTGTTTACATTAATGAGAGTGAGCTGCTGGCACCACTACTCCTTAAGTGTTTCACTGCTATGCAATTGTTTTCCAGCTTTCAAGTTCTGAATCTGGCAGGGAGAGAATACTGTTCTCACAGCCATATGTGTTATACGATCAGCTGCTCTATGGTGTGTGGGTGTTTAACTAGGTAAGTGACTGGTTAGAAGAGGTTGGGCAATACTAAACCAAGGAAACACACTATCCCCTGAGATTTTAATGGTCTGTCATTACACATGTTAACAAAGAAAAGTAACATATTTGCAACTTTGAATTGCTTTGGGTTTAGGATAGGCAAATAATTTCCTATAGTAAAACTTCAGGCATGACATAAACAAAAAATAAAACCTGTAGCATAAGCCACTTCAAGCATGTTTATTAGATAATAAAAAAATGCAATATTTGCAACCTCAGCATGCTTTCAAACTTCATAGGGTACACTGCGTAATTATTAGAATAAATACTATTCTTCAGGTGTATGGAACAGTTTTTATGCAAGATCCCAAGGCTCCCTTGTCTTCCAAACTGCCAGTTAATACCATAAATTCCTTAGCCTCTCAGAACCTCCAAAATGCAAAATATATGAAAGTCTCAAAGGATTCTTTAAGTGAAAAATACTGTCAGAATCGTACTTAATGTCACTGCCCACCACAACATTATCATAAACTGGAATAAATGTCTCTTGATTGAAATACGAAAAAACAAAAGATGGGTACAGAGTAATCTAAACGAAAATACCTGATAGTTACCATCTGCTTATTGATAGAATGCAAAGTTCCTTCTTAGTTCTAGATTCTAAATGTGGAGACTGAATTCCCTAACTGCAATTAAAATCTTTCCATTAAAACAAAAATTTTAAATGGGTGCTTTTGATGGCGCCATCACCATTAATAAAGACATGAAATTGTATTTAATAAAGTTTAAAAAATCTTTGTCACAGAGCAGGTACACCACTACGGGAATTATAAAGCCTTCTTTTAAGAGATCACATTAACTTCAACCAACATATAGAGATTCTGTACAGGCATTATAAAGTAGATCTCAGACTTTGCCATTGAAATTTGCTACACTTAGAATATAGTGCCAGGAACACACATTATCAATTGGTCAAATTTAAACAAGTTATTTTGACTTTAGTTTTTTTAACTTTTTCTGAAAGACACATATATCTCCTCTTCACAGGAAGACAGGGAAATGATACTTTACAAATAACTAGCTCACCCTAATCAAAAAACAAAACACAAGGTTACATACAGAAGCTACTTTGCTGTTTATTGCTCAGGGCCAAAGTAACCCTAACCCTTAAGAAAAAAAAAAAGAAACTCAAGTTCCTTTCACTTTTGTATAATACAGATCTTAACCTGAGGTCCTAGGACCAGCTTCAAGCTGACTCTAGTTGCAAGCAAAATTATGTGCCTACTTCAGTAAGAGGGCCCTAATGGCTTCCATGACCCGAAAGAAAGGTTAGGAACCACAGAAGACATTTCCAGGATCCCTAAAACTTAGTGGTGAACGTTTTAAACAAAATTATACTAAAGACAGTATCGATCTGAACACATGTGCACAGGAGTGATAAAAAGAACCAAACTGCCTGCCAGCACTGACAATCACAGTGCCATGCACCGCTCACAAAACAGCCCCACTTGGGAACATCACCTACATTCGGCTCAGACACCACACATCCCAGCAACAGCAGCTCTTCATTCCCTAAGCGTACACATGTTGTCAACAAAGCATGTGCTAGTTGCCATTCCCAGAACAATACGGGCCTGGCTATCCTCTGTAAAAAAAAATACACATTCTTCCCAAAATGCTATTTACATACTACGTCTTGATCATAGATGTTAAACATTACAACAAAATAGATGACATTCCCACACACCATACGCATCGAATTAATTGGGAAAAAAGCATCGCTCAGGTGTTACTGAGGGTCCACGGGAAATGCACATAAGGGAAAGGCTATGATAATGATGTTCGAACACGGGGACAATCAAAGGCAGACTCACGGAGGAATATCCTGAGAACATGGCTGTGGAAAACACCCTTTTCTAAAGGCAAAAGCATATTCCTTTGATTGGCACAAGCCATTTCTGACAATGGATCCGCGGTGACAGGGGCTGCACAGCAATCAGGAAGTGAGTGTGTGTGTGTGTGCTGTGGAGGAGGGATACACTAGTTGTGATCAAAGCTGGACCTCTTTAAAGCAGGGCAGCATATGGGATCTTAAATCCTGAAGACGGACTTCGAGGTGAGGCAGGGGCATTTATCATTTCTACAGGAGAAATCTCTCGACAATGAACATGTTACGCGGAGATGTAACGGGGGTGTACCTTTGGTGTCTCCGATCTAAGAATCTTCAGCAGAGCCTGATTGGAGGGGAGGAGGCGGTGGGGGTGGAGAAAGGTCTGCATTACCCACTGGGGTGAGTGTGGGGCTGCCGGTGGCGGGTGTACATCAGATGCGTTTTATCTCCAGGCGGCACAATACTCCCGCGGGTTGGAGGTTTGGACGCAACCGCAGGGCGGGGGAGGCAGTGGGTGCAAGCCACCAGCTGCAGGGCAGGAGAACGCTCGCAGGAGGACCGGTGCAAACCTCCCCTCGGCCCGCTAATCGTGCCACCCCAACCTCCCCTCAGGCCTCAGGGCGAGCGTACTCGCGGCAAAACTGCAGCCAAGCCCGGGTCCGGGAGGGAGGGAGCGAAAGGGCAGGAGCGGGGCGCCCCCGGCCCAAGCTCGGTGCCAGATGAGCGCTGCGCCCAGGGCCTCCCCGCCGGATGGGGGCTGCTCCGGCCTAGTGCACGCAGCTGCCTCGGCGAAGGGTTAAGCCGGCCCCCAGAGCCCGGGCCGGCCGGGCGGGCGGTGCAGAGGAAGGGCTGCTGCCAGGGGCGCCGCCGCGACGGTGGCGTGTGCGTGGGGGAAGGGGCCCCTACTCACCCGGGCCGGCCGCCTCCGCCTCCGCCGCCTCGACCGCCGCCTCGGCGGTCCATCCCTGCGGCGGGGGGCCTGTAGCCGCGGCGCTCGAGTAACAACCGCCGGCCGGGCCGGCCCCTCCCCCCTGCCCAACGTCTGTCCTCCGGGCCGCTCCTCAGACCCGGCCTCGGCCGCCGCCGCCGCCGCCGCCGCCGCAGCGCTACGTGGCCGCCGCTCCGACGTCTCGCGACTCCCTTCCGAGCGCGCGAGGGCGAGCGGGGCCGGCGGGGCGGGCGGCGCGCGGGGAGGGAGGCAGGGGAGGGGGTGTGCGTGTG
>NW_012146627.1:0-2544 GCF_000956105.1 Propithecus coquereli
TCATGTGATGGATGTGTCTAGGCTGAGATGTTTCTATTTGTCCTGCATTTTTATGTTCCCTAAATTTGCTTAAACTTTAAAATGCAATTAAAATATAGCATAATCAGGATTTAGGGAAAAAAAAAAAAACAAGCTTTAAAAATCTGCACAGATGTGAGTTATTAGAAGATTTAGGCAGTCTGAATTCACCAGCTATATATTTTTCGGAAGACCTCCCCAGTGATTGCCACAGAAATTATTAACAAAATCCAGAGGCCCTGGAGCTTCTTAAATGCTTATGAATGATTTGGCTTAAAAGAATTTTGCAGTCCTCATTTGCATTGTAAAACTGACTGCAGCTTTAAGTTTAGGAAGAAGTTTTAGAAGCTTTGACATGGCAAGTTGCCATGAGAGTATTTTCCCTGTGGGAGAATCGAAACTCAAATGTGCTAATTAAGGGTGCTTAATATCCCTCAAAATTAATTCTTTGTTACCTGCAGTGGTTTAATTATTCCCTTATGGAAAGCTTGGAAATGCCCTGCATCTTTAAATAGCAGTGGGCCACACATTGTATTGAGTCAACAGCCTCTTTGAAAGTATTTCTTCTATTCATTGGCTACAGAGCAGTGGCCAAAAAGCAAAAGACTTTAGATGGCACGCTAAAACAGTAAGATAAATTTCCACTGGTGTTTGTAAAATCAGTTTCATTGATGTCATCTTACCTCAAATAAAAGAACCTTCCAGGAAAAAAATCTTTAGAGCAGTAAAAATGAAGGGAGGGAAAGTGTTATAATTAATACCAGGCAATTCTCACTAAGCTCCAACCACCAGGAGCAGCCAGCCACCCTGACACTTTCCCCACAAACAAGCAGCCTGCCCTTTCCACAAAAGTGAAAATCAAATGTCCTCAGAGGATATTGGTTGCACTGAGAGATAACTAACTATGTACGAGACAATTTATAATAGTCTAATCGACTTCAGTATTATCCAGGTAATTATTGTTTCTTCTGGAATTCTTCTCAAATCAGGTAGCTCTAGAAAGCTATGGGACATAATAAAAAACCTCTAAATGTAGGTACATGTATTGGGCTCAAATGTCACTTCCGCCAGTAGCCAACTCTGATCATGCAATCTAAAGTTGCTACCTAACACTCTATTGAATCAGTACCATTGAATCAGTACCCCATTTTATCGTCTTCACACCATATATGCCTGTCTGAAGTCTCCTTGTGGGTTTACTTATTTACTTTTTTGTTCCTGTCCTTCCACTCAGGGTGTGTGGACTCAGGGACAGCAGAGCCTGGGCTGTCCTGGTCACTGTTCTACCCAGTGCCTCAGGCAACACTTGGCACCTGGTGGCCATTCAGTAAATCATTGCTAAATGAGTAAAATGCTGGGTTTTTTTTAAATATCAAACTTACTTCTCTCTAACAATCAAATAAAGATTTATTCTGAACTTGAGCTAGAAAGCTGGCTGGATATCCTGTGTGTAGGCAATGTGGGCCCCAGGTATTTAATCAAATCTAAAGTCACACGCACACACATAAACGTTTCCTCTGAAACTGTCCATCTGGGAAAGTTTGACCAGAATCAGTTAAAGTAGAGTGTCAGAGTGGAAAGCTCACTAAGTGCTCATGGCACAGGGAGAGAAAGATTTCTTATGCATAGATTAGGATATATAAAAGTAAAAAAAGTTTATTTTATCTTCTTAGAGGAGAGAGAGAGAGAAAGAGGGAGGAGAAGGGAGCAGGGAATGGTGTGGCATCCTGAAGAAAGAGAAGGGAGATGCCAGCACTGAGGCCCGGTGGCTGGCAGATTTTAAGGGGGAGAAGAGAAAAAAATAGAGATGGCTGTAAGTTGATAACAAAAGGGGCGGCAGGATGTCAAAGTCCAAGAGTTGGTTTTTCCACATTTCCTTGAGACAAGATTATCACAGGAGATGTGATTCTGCCCTCAAGATAGCTCATTCTCCTGCTGTTTACTCAGGAACTCTGTAAAAGTAGATTCTCAAAGAAACAATTTTAAAGGAAAAGATTTACATCCCTTTTCCATTGTCATTCAGCTTTTTTCAGAAGGTGTGCAAAACAGAACTCCTGCAGGGTGCCTGTTAGCGGGAAAACTCATAGGATTGATCTTTAACGGTCACTAGGAAATTGCCAGATCAGATATTTTCCTGTTATTTCAGCAAGGCCAACCCTTTCATATAGTCCACACTGAGCACTTGGCAGGATTATCTAACAGCACTATGCAGTGTTACTCATATTCCTGGGCTGGAATGTTCTCAACCCTCTTCTGTGCTGTCTTTACACAGAATCTATAGATTCTCATTTTTGGTGAATTTAACAATAGACTTATAGACAACCCCTTAAATGCTTTGGAAACAAGAAAATGCTATGGAGTGCTTCAGGGAGGAAGGGCAGCCCCATGCTGATAAGCGGCACCAGAATGGGCGAGCTTAAGTAGCGATACAAACATAATTCTTGTTAATGCACACCAGTCTTCCAAACCTGAAGGTTTTTTCTTCTATGACTGGGACTAAGGAAACAAGCTGAGGAAGCCCCTTAG
>NW_012146628.1:0-1331 GCF_000956105.1 Propithecus coquereli
ATAGTTTTGCAAAATATTATCATTGGGAAAAATTGGGCAAAATGTTCACAGTATATTTCTGTATTATTTCTTACAACTGTGTATGAGTTTACAATTGTCCAAATAAATATTTCAACTTAAAAAAGGTTTGTTTTTATATGACTAGAACCAAGAAGGTGAAGCCTTTTCTTATAATTGGACGAACACATTCTTAATATGAGGCCTCACTTGTCCAGATCAGCTTTGCTCCTCATCTGTGTTGATAACTCTAAAACCACAAAAGGCAAGCAAGCTAGTTGTCTCAATTCCTTTCTTATCTGGGTTTGATACTAGTCAGTAATATTTAGATTCTATTTTCATAAAACTAAAAATTATTCACAAATTCAAAACCAGCAACGTTTTATGAGACACTAAATATTTTCCGAATTAAAGATGGGAAAATTGTACATAGTAAGATTTTAAGAACCCTGCAAGAAACCCTATTCACATCACAAAGGATCCACCAAAACAGTTCTTTAATAGTAACATGCTGGAAACATTTAAATTATATTCATCTCAAATACACAAAATTAGGAAAGACCAAAAAAGGCATAGACAAGAGGAAATTAAAAGTAATTATAGATGGATACTTCATGTAAAGCTATTAACAGGCAAAACCTGAATGAAACTAACAATTTTCTGGAAATACACGAATTAGAAAATTTGACTCCAGGCCAGGCACAGTGGCTCATGCCTGTAAGCCTAGCACTACGGGAGGTTGAGGAGGGAGGATCGCTTGAGCTCAGGAGTTTGAGACCAGCCTGAGCAAGAGCAAGATCCCCGTCTCTAAAAAAAAGAAAAGAAAAAAACTAAAAAAGAAAATTTGACTCCAGATGAATGGAGGAGAGGATGGTGAACATGACAAAGCACTTTCAAAATCTTCAGGTCCAGATGATTTCACACGTGAATTCTTTGAAATCAAGAAAGTAATTCTGATCTTTGCTTATAGAAACTATTCCAGAGCATAATAAATGAATGGAAGCATTCAAAATATTTTGTACAGCCAGCATAATACTGAAAGCAAAAGTAGAAAAAAATTGCAAATCAATCTACAAACATCCTAAGTGAGAAATTACCAAGTAGAATCCAGCATTAACTTAACAGAATTGTATACCAGACCAAGTGGAGTTCGTTTAAAATATGTAAAGATTGTTTGATGTATGAATTTTATTAATATAATTCATCATAAGAAATTTTAAAGGTGAAAAATCACATTATCGCAAGAAATTCGAAAAAGACATTTAACACATTAACTGCCACACACAAAGAACCAGAAACTTTTCCTTGGGGCCACAGTGTTTTATTACAAAAAT
>NW_012146629.1:0-3027 GCF_000956105.1 Propithecus coquereli
AAAACGAAACTGGAGGAATCACAT
The DNA here is from genome assembly GCF_000956105.1 of Propithecus coquereli. Lineage (NCBI taxonomy): Eukaryota > Metazoa > Chordata > Mammalia > Primates > Indriidae > Propithecus > Propithecus coquereli. Next base: position 25 of record NW_012146629.1, read on the forward strand.
TACCTGACTTCAAATTATACTACTATAGTAACCAAAACAGCATGGTACCAGCATAAAAATAGACACATAGACCAATTGAACAGAATAAAGTACCCAGAAGTAAATCCACACATCTGTAGTGAACTTATTTTCAACAAAGTTTCCAAGAACATACAGTAGGGAAATGATAGTCTCTTCAATAAATGGTGCCAGGAAAACTGGATGTCCATATGCAGAAGAATGAAACTAGACCCTTATCTCTCACCATATACAAATCAAATCAAAATGGATTGAAGACTTAAATCTAAGACCTGAAACTGTGAAACTACTGAAAAAAAAAAATTGGAGAAATGCTTCAGGACACTGGTCTGGGCAATGATTTCTTGAGTAACACCTCTAAAGCATAGGCAACCAAAGCAAAATTGAGCAAATGGGATCACATCAAGCCAAAAAGCTTCCACAAAGCAAAGGAAATAATCAACAAAGTGAAGAGACAACTCATAGAATAGGAGAAAATATTTCCAAACTACCCATCTGACAAGGGGCTAATGACAAGAATATATAAAAAACTTCAACAACTCTATAGGAAAAAATCAAATAATCCAATTAAAGAATGGGTAAAGGATCTGAATAGACATTTCTCAAAACAAGACGTACAAATGACCAACAGATATATGAAAAAATGCTCAACATTATTAGTCATCAGAAAAATGTAAATCAAAACTACAATGAGATATCATCTCACCCCAGTTAATATGGCTTTTGTCAAAAAGACAGGCAATAACGCAGCACTCTGGGAGGCCAAGGCAGGTGGATTGTTTCAGCTTAGGAGTTCAAGATCAGCCTGAGCAAGAGCAAGACACCATCTTTACTAAAAATAGAAAGAAATTAGCTGGACAACTAAAAATATATAGAAAAAATTAGCCGGGCATGGTGGCACATGCCTGTAGTCCCAGCTACTTGGGAAGCTGAGGCAGAAGGATTGGTTGAGCCCAGGAGTTTGAGGTTGCTGTGAGCTAGGCTGATGCCATGGTACTCTAGCCTGGGAAACAGAGTTAGACTCTGTCTCAAAAAAAAAAAAAAAAGACAGGCAATAACGACCGTTGTTGAGGTTGTGGAGAAGGCTGAAGCAGGAGGATCGCTTGAGCCCAGGAGTTTGAGGTTGCTGTGAGCTAGGCTGATGCCATGGCACTCTAGCCTGGGAAACAGAGTTAGACTCTGTCTCAAAAAAAAAAAAAAAAGACAGGCAATAACGACCGTTGTTGAGGTTGTGGAGAAAGGGGAACCCATGTGCATTGCTGATGGGAATGTAAATTAGTGCAACCACTATGGAAAACAGTATGGAGGTTCCTCAAAAAACTAAAAATAGAACTACCATATGACCCAACAATCTCATTGCTGGATTTATATCCAAAGGATGGTAATTCAGTTTATCGAAAAGATATCTGCACTCCCATATTTATTGCAGCACTAGTCACACTAGCTAAGATTTGAAATCAACTTAGGTGTCCGTCAACAGACAAATGGATAAAGAAATTGTGGTATATAATGGAATATTATATAGTCACAGAAAAGAATGAAATCTTGCCATTTGCAACAACATGGATGGAACTGGAGAACATTATGTTAAGTGAAATAAACCAAGAATAGAAAGACAAATCTCACATGTTCTCACCCATATGTGGGAACTAAATATTAAAAACAATTGCTGCCATGAAGACAGAAAGTAGAATAATGGTTACCAGAGATTGGGAAGGGTAGCAGGGAGGGGTGGATAGAGTGGGGATGGTTAATGGATGCAAAAATATAGCTAGATTGATAGAATGAACAATATTTGATACCACAGCAAAGTGACTATAATCAATAATAAGTTAGGTATACTTTAAAATAACTATTGAAAAGAGTAGAACTGGAATGTTCCTAACACAAAGAAATGATAAATACCTAAGATGATGGATACCCCAATTATTCTGATTTGATTAACTCACATTGTATGCCTAAATCAAAACATTGCATGTACCCTATAAAGATATACACCTATTATGCACCCATAATAATTAAAAATTTAAAAAAATAAAGTCCATTAACCTCAAAAAAAAAAAGCAAAACAAAACAACCTGCAGCTAACTTCCACCTCTGTTAGTAGAAAATTAATTGTTTATCAGAGTAATACACCTAAACTTGCCTAACCCATAGAGGTATTGATAGAACTTGAAAGTAAGAGCCACACATCTGAGGCTTGCTGTTTTATTTTAGTTGATAAAGCACCTTCATTTTAGAAGACCATTTCCATTAAGAGAGTTTTCTCAGAAGCTTTCTGGATCTGTTGTGATTTGTAAGAGCCAATGAGAGAAACATTTGAGTCTGTATTTCCAGGAATCACAAAGTGAAGCTGTTCATACAGTGATGTGAGGAATTTGACAAGTGAATATACAGCATGTGCCATGTTATTTCTATTTTTAAAGCTTGTCGAGAAGTTATTAAATCCTCAAGCACTCATCAGAGGTATTCCCAAGCATTCATTTGCTGAGAATGAGTTCATAGATTTAACTCACTTGTGCTGTTTTAAGGATCCAAGATATAACTTAAAGAATGAGAGAGTGAATCTCAAATATAAAATAGAAATTTCCCTAGGAACTATTTTTTTACATGTACTATTCCTCATGTGTATTTCATCCACTATTTGAGTAAGTAAACTACTCCTTATTCAAATCAGTAAGGATAATATTCTTCATCAGAGATCTACCCAGGAGTCAGACAGACCTAGATTCAAATCCCAAGTCCATTCATTTCTAGCTGTGTCCTTGGATAATGTACTTAACCACAAGTTCTCAAGTTTCCTGTTATAAAATGCGAAGTTACTTTTTTTCTTTACGGCATATACATACACACATTATATATACTTGTGTACGTGTGTGTGTGTGCGTGCGTGTGTGTGTGTGTGTGTGTGTGTGTATAATTTCTCTGGGTGGTGTATTAGTCAGGGTTCTCCAGAGAAACAGAACCAAGAGGATGGATAAATAG
>NW_012146630.1:0-1025 GCF_000956105.1 Propithecus coquereli
TCACGTTTCCATTTTGCATTGGACCCTGCAAATTCTATAGGCAGTTGTTTCTCCAAGTCCTGAAGCAGAACTCTGAGATGTTGTAATATCCAAATACAAACCCGTCCTTTCAGATTGTTATCAAAAGTATCACCGTTTGATCTTTGAGATCATTGTAATGACAACTTCTGAGACACATTGTAAGACAATTATAGATGCACATGCAGTTGTAAGAAAATCTTCAGAGAGGTCAGACACCCTTTGCTCATTTTCTTCCAGTGGTAACATCTTGCATCAAAAGTATCTTTGGTCAGGGTATGAGGATAGAGCATCTTTTCTGCAACAGCTTGATAGTTTTATTTACATTTTAAATATTTAGATGAGTGGGCCTCTTTTTACTCTAGGTTTGCTCTCCAAATGTTAGGATTCAAGCCACTACCACTACTCTTTGCAGTGAAACTTCAAAAGAAAAAAAAATAATCTACTCCCCCTTCTACACATCTCTCATCTTCTCTCAGACATTTGCCTCACCACTCCGCAAAAGCTATCCTTGTCAAGGTCAAGATCCTTAGTGATCTTGGGGTAGTTAGGTCCAATGGATGATTCTCTATTTAGCTGATTTCTCAGCAGCAGCGATGGAATTGATTACTGCTCTTCCTGGACATGTTCCTGCTCCTGGCTTCTACAAACTGAGCTCTCCTAGTTTTCTTCCTGTCTCATTGGGCACTCCTAAATTCATTGCTGGTTTCTCCTTTCCCCCTTAATTTGGAACCCAGGGGCTCAGTTCTTGCACTTGGCTCTTCTCACTGAAAGTTTTCATCCAGACTCATCACCCATGAACTGGGCACTCTCAAATCTCTCTCTGGAATTTCAGACTTGTACATCTAACTGCCCGCCTGAGGAATACTTCATATGATCACTTTCACACAAACAGAATTTCATTTCTTAAACCAAGGTTAAAAGCAATAAAATATGATAAAGAGAATGACAATTACATTAAATAGTAATTACTTGACCCATTTGCCAATCATTGCTAAAAGGTTTCT
>NW_012146631.1:0-1218 GCF_000956105.1 Propithecus coquereli
CGGCGGGCGGCGGCTGCAGGAAGGGCCCGGCTGCGGCCCCGGGGGGCGGCGGCGGCGGCGGCGGGGCGCCCAGGTACGCTGCGGCTGCAGCAGCGGCGGCCGAGGGCGGGCCACCCACGCCGGGCCCGTTGAGCCACAGGTAGGGGTTGGCGGCAGCGGCCGGCGGCGCGCCGTAGTCGGCCAGCCCGTAAGGCGCCCTGGAGGCTGGGGGCGCGCCCGGGGCAGCGGCAGCGGCGGGCGGGGGCAGGCCGGGCTGCGAGTACACGCCGAAGTTGTCGCCGCAGTAGAGAGCCATGTCGCAGGCCGGGGGCGGGTGCGGCGCGGCCGCGGCGAGGGGTGAGCGGGGCTGGTCTCGCCGCTTGGGCGAGAGCATCCCTTTGGGGGCCAACCCTGCGGCCCCGCCTCGGCCCTCGCTCGGCGCCCGGTGCTCCGGGCCGGGTCGGCTGCTGCTCGCGGAGCGCCTGCGAGCCAGCCTCTTATAACCGTGCCCGGCGCGGCTCCTCCCGGGCCGGCCCGGAGCTGGGCGGTGGCCGGCGGGCCCGGGCTCTCCACGCCCCCGCCACGCCCCACCTGCCCGCGCACCCCTCGGAGCGCGCCCGAATCCGCGCGCCCGCCCCGCCCCGCGCCGGCCGCCCCTCCGCACCCGCCCGGGAGCCGGGGGAGGTCGGCGCCGCCAGGTTTCAGGCGAAAGCACCAGCCCCTTCGGAGCCCACATGCTATTAACGCAGTAGTTAGATAAAATAACGAATACTAAAACAAAGAGAAGATAACCCAAACAGTAGGAACGATTTCCAAAAAGTCCGTAAGTTAATTTTGGGTGGCCGGTCAGGCCACCTGCCCAGTCCCTCTTTAGTTTTTCTACCTCAAACCTGTAAACCTTTTCTGACCGAGTTGCGGGATTCACGTCCCATCTCAACTGATCGGCCCAGTCGAAAATAACAGATGTGATTTACAGCCCTTTTGGGTATTCGGTCGAGTACATTAGCCGGCACCCTTCGTGTGTCCCCTTCTCCTTGGAAGTTCTGTGATCGGAGCAATGGAAATCGGTGTTTAATTTTTCTAAACCAAACTATTAATAGATGTTCGTTCGCTTTCGGGAAGCCTTTCATTTGATGTGTGGTTTGTACGGTCTTTTAGTGTGACTTGTTACCTTCAGAAACAGAAGGGTGAATGTTGTCAAAGACGTTGAAGTAAGTAGCTTTTCAAAGACTAAAGCTT
>NW_012146632.1:0-929 GCF_000956105.1 Propithecus coquereli
ACCAAATTTTTATTAAATAGGGATTTTTAATTGAGTAAAACTAACTGAAATATTTTGATTTTTTTCTTTAAAACCTATTGTAAACTGAGCAGAATCTATCTAAATATGTTTTAACTTATGAAACATCAGTTTATTTACTGGATTAGAGGAAATCATCTAACTAATTACTCAGTAATATCCAAGATGCCATTTTCACTCAAGTTCTGGCAAAATATGTACTAAATGGAGACATGTCACAATGAGTAGTTTATGTTGAAGAGATAATGATGAGACCATTTAACAAATATTTCAACTCAAAACAATGAAGTCCTGTAATGAGTACTGAATAAGGGAAAGAGAACTTAAAGTTGCTCTTCTTGGCTCACCAATGGTTTTAGGATTTAGAGGAGCAAGGAGAGTATAAACATGGAAATGCAATATTGAAAGTCTTGAGTGAGAAGACAGATGAAAAAAATAAACTATTAATTTAGCAGTGACTTTAATCTAATCATAACTAGAGGAATATAAGAAAGTTATCTCCAGACTCCCCCCCCCCAAAAAAAATGCAACATGATCTCATATCCTCTTCTCTTAAAAAACAAGTTCAAACACACAGTCTCTGAAAATGAAGTTAATTGACTTGAATTCAACACCATGTCCAGCACAAAATGGTAGTGTGGTCTTAGGTAGGCCAGTTAGATATCCAGGGTCGTCTCCAAGTGTGAAAATGATAATTCCTCTTTCACTTATACATCATGATGGTCAAATGAAATTTTCCCTTTTGGTAACTCTAAAACACTCTAAAATTTTAATGTCCGTTTGTTTCAAAACAACACTGCTCTCCCCATCCCCACCAAAAAAAAAATCAAATAACTGATCATGTTTTTTGCCATGTTCAAGGAAACAGAGTAGTTGCCAAAATACTTGAATTTTAGTCCCACTGACTTCAC
>NW_012146633.1:0-959 GCF_000956105.1 Propithecus coquereli
CTTAGGCTGAAACTATGAGCCCTCTAAGGGATGAAAAAATTTTTTTAAGGTTTCTTTAAAAGCTTAGGAATCAATATCTGGCATTATAGAGAAAACATAAAAATCGCATTTATATTATAGTAACCACTGCTATAGCCTGAATATGAAAGATGTTTTCCCTGTTAACACTCCTCAAATACAAGTTAAAGATTGAACCCTTTGGAGACCCTTGTATCTAATGAATAAAGAGCCTGTCTCCATCATTTCCTTCAATCAATCTTCCTTCTTGAAGATATGATCATCTTTCAAAAGTAAAAAGCAAAGCAAAGTGATTTATTTAAACTTGCTTACTAGGTGATCATTGCCTTAGTTGTCTTTTCAGAAATGGTAGCAGCCCAGAAGGTTTCCTGTGCTCTAAACCTGCAATTAGTTCTAGAGAATAAAGAGAAATTTGCTGTCCTGAATTATGAGATCTTGAAACAATGAGTAATATGTGGGTGCATGGCTACTCTCCTAGGCTGGAAAGACAGCTGAGAAAAACGTGCTCCATTATTATAAAACCTGTGTTTACTGAGGTAAGAGAGGTTCAGAGAAGAAAATCAAATGAAAAGATAATGGCCAATATTGCAAATGTTTCACAGTAAATGTGATAAAATTATTAAATCTGCCTGCTTCTTGTTCTATCAATCTCCAATATGCAGAGCTGCACACTTGCTTCTAAATGAAAAATTTATCCCCAAGGGTCAGAAATACTTCAGTTCACATATGGCCACAAGTTTTCAAATTATGACATATTTGTTTTCATTTCCTCACTTTCTTTTTGTTTTGGAAATATCTTTCACATAGAAAGCTTTCCAATAGGCTCCATTCAACATACAAGTTTGGTGTTATTGGTGTTTGTGGATAGAATATCTATTTTCAAGTAAATGCCAAGTTTGGTCAATATCTTTTGCAGTTGGTTTCCTATAGCTGTTTATTTT
>NW_012146634.1:0-139497 GCF_000956105.1 Propithecus coquereli
GGGGGAAAAATCGTCCAATTAGTTTTCACACAGAAGCTGCCGGAGGCCATATGCCATGTTCTCCAGCTCTGCCATTATGCATCTTGCTTGTAATTGCTTTAGAATGACACTCATCATGTTCTATTTTATCACCCAATGACAGATCCATACAGGAGAAGGGAAACACACACTCGCACGCACGCACACACACTCACGGAGTAAGCCAGACTGCATAGCAGTTAGGCAGAGTAATTGTTCTGAAATTCCAAGAGCTGGACTCTGTCCACTTGCTTAAATAGAGAGTGTGTTGGATTCACTGTTACTGCCTCTGCGTATCAAAGGGAAGCAGTCAGGGGTGGACTGCGTGGCCCGTGCTTCCAGAAGCACTCTCCCATGCTCACCGCTCCCTCGAAACTTCACAAACCCTCAGCCTTCTTTGCTGCGATGACTCAAGGATGAAGATTTCTTTCCAGGGGCTAAAGACAACTATAAACTGAGACGTGAACATCAGAGTTATTCCCAGTGTTTAAATACTCCACCTCAGGCACCTGAGGCGAACCGTCCTCCCTTCCTGCCAGCCTGGGCCCTCCTGCTACTTCCTGGGCCCCAGGCAGCTCACCCCAACCATCACCGCCCACCCTCATCAGGCAGGGGTCTCTCTCCTTCCTGCGGGTCTCTCTCCTTCCTGCAGGTCACAGGGGTTGGCAGCTTCCAGGGGCTCCTGGGAACTAAGGTGTAGTCACCTTAACTTCACTCTTTGAGGCTTCCTGGGGCCGGTGGGGGCAGGAACGTCTATATTCTCTCCCTGCCCACTGCTGGGAATGGCAGTAAACCCGAGACACCAGCAGCTATGACCAGTGAACAGAAGCAACTTCTACGCTGCCACTGTCCCCACAGGGTGCTCTGTGACACACGGCAGGTACACAGTGGAACTCCAGGAGAGAGCCTCTTCCTCAGAGGCCTGAGGTACGTGAAACAGTCACCAGTCAGGTGGCCACACAGCTCTCGCAACTCTTCCCTTTCGCATCTTGGACCAAAGCCCTCCACACCCGTAGTTGGGATCTATCTCCTCTACCCAAGCTGGCTTCACAGCAGACCCCAAACCAATCCTCCAGGGCCCTACTGGCTATCTAGGGCTTGGAATCCGAGTCCAGAGGAAAAACCTCAAAGCCAAAGATCCTTTCTTATTAAGGAGGCCGATACTCCCAGCACTAGATAAAGCCCCACTTAGCACACCTGGGAGCAGCTCACAGCCCTGGTCAACCGCCAACAGAGAAACAGGGCCCCCACAGGGTGGGGGAACTGCAGGAGCCGCAGACCAGCCAGGGGGGGACTCCCTCCCCTCCCCACAGCAGCAGGCAGGCCTAGAGGGTTCCCAGGAGCACAGGCCTCTACAGCCCCCTCCCCGAGCCCAGAGAGTGAACAGGTAAAAAACACTGGAAGATCCTTTGGGAAACATGGGACAGAGGTGGGGCGGGGCAGAAATCCCATGACGACTACCCAGGCTGAGACAGGGAGAGACTTCACGTCTGCCTCAACTGGGGAGAGCACTTTCTCTTAAACTCCTTCTCTTATTAAGACGGGAATGAGCTTAAGTCCTCAGGGATGGGGGAGAGAACAGAACAGAGTGTTTCCAGAGCGCATTCCACTGACACTCATCTTTCTATTTCTTAATGAGGAGCCCGAGGACAGCCTGGGGCCTTGGCAGTGGGGAAGGTTAGAGAGTGAATGGGGAACCCCATCCAAAAGCCAGCTTTCCACTCCAGGGAAGCCCCCACTCTGGGTGGTACCTTGCCCGCCTCCCCCTTCCCTGCCAGAGCCTTGGAGGTGCCTAGATAGGGGCAGCCTTGACTCTGTGCTCTGGTCCTAGAAGGTCCAGGTCCCTGCCCCTCGATAGGGCAAAGCTCTCTGTCCAGGGACCTGGGCTATGGGCCTGGCCTCATTTGCCTCCTTCTGGTTCAGCCGCCAGGGGCTGGCAGCCAGGATTCTGGCTGGCCACAGAGGGGCCTGTCCACCTGCACTCATCGTAAATGCAGCGGGCATCCTCAGCTGTCCCTCAGAAAACTACCATCAGCGCCAGCAAGGCCATTGTGCTCCAGGCAGCCCCGTCACCCCCATCAGACCTGGTTGGCACAGTGTTTCCTGGTCTTTGTTCAATGTGTCCAATTTCCTGACCAACTCATCCCTGATAAATAATTGTTTCCTCGTTCACTCCAGGCAGCTCCAAGCTAGGGAAGGATGGAGGCTGGTGTGACGGGGACGGTCCTTTATTTTGTTTGCTTGGCATCTGAAGCCAGAGTTGACCTCTGCTGAGTGCAGGAGGCCCTCCACACACTGCTCTGCAAAGGCCCAGCTCCCCGGCAGCTGCCAGCATTTACCAAGCTCCTTTCCTCCCTGCCTCCCTTCATACGTACTGTCTGAATACTTTCTCTTTCTCTCCCCTACGCTGAAGATGTGCACCATGGGATGGCAGCAGGAGGTGATCCACTAGGATACTGACCCAGGGTTAAGAGAAGCCAGAGGGAGGCCTTTGAAGATTTCATGGCATGAAGGGAAGAGCATCCTCCAAGAAACAAAGTGATCTGGGGTCCAGTCCGACTGTGATGCTGCCTGGCAGATACTGGGGCTGTCACTTTGGCTTTCTCGTGTCTAAGATGAGGGAGATCAACTAGATCCCTCCACGCCCATGTAAGTGATGCCCACAGAGCCGAGCCCTTAGGCAGCTACAGCCCCACTTCTGTTCTGACTACAGCTTCTGCCCTGAGTTTCCCTGGCCCAGGTTGCTGGCACACCATCTGGTATTCCTGGGTGAGCCAAGAGTTATTTACCAGTGACAGCTCTGTTCATCTGGCCATTGCCGCCCATGTGTGAGGGCAGGAGAGCTTATCCAAGCTCCAGTGATGGCTAATATTGGGCCCACACATGTGCCAGGCTCTGTTCTAGGCACTTTGCAAACATCATTGTTTTTAATCACCGCAGCAATCGGCATTTGCCAAAAGAAGAAAGCGAGGCTCACGGGCGGATTTCTGTTTGGTCCCACTGTAAGAAAGAGGCAGAGCTGCAGACAGATCGGAGGCTGTCTGCCTTCGGAGCCGGTGCTCTTACTCACCCACTCCCACCGGCAGGGGCCTCCATTGAGAGGCCAGGTCTGGCCTGGCCAGGTAGCACAGGGTGCCGCTGAGGCTGCAATCCCAGGCTCAGGAATGAACAAGTCCGGGGCTTCTTCCCCTTTGGCACGGGGCGGGCGAGCTGCAGAAGGCCTCGGGACAGGAGGGAGTTAGTGCGGCAGAGAGGAAAACCCATTCGCTGCCTTCCCAGCCCTGGCCCACACAGCCGCAGCACTCCGTCGCATCCCACACTGCGGGACCTCGAGCCCCTGCGTTCGTACTGGCTTCAGGACCTCGGTGGAAACAACCTGGCCCCCGATGGACCTGCGGCCTGTCCATACCTTTTTAATATTTCCCACTATAAAATTCAGTCCACACGGTTCATGGTAAGCACCCTGTGGTAGGTTGCAAAAATGGTCACCCACCCTTCCCGTCCCTTTGTATTCATACCACCGTGCAATGTGACATTGCAGCTCCTCTTATCAAGAGGTAGAATCTATTTCTCTACCCTTTGAGTCTAGGCTTGGCCATGTGATTTCCTTTGGCCACTGGGGCACTGGCCACCGTGACACAAGCAGAGGCTCGAGAAGAGCTTGTGCACTAGGACGTGACTTCTCGTGCAGCTCGTGGGAAGCCTGTGACTGCCACCATTTGCGGGACGTGGGCTAGCCTGCTGGATGATGGGAGACAGCAGCCACGTCACCCCTCTTCGTTGCCCCAGGTGATCTCGAGCCAGCCGCCAGACACGTGAGCAAGGCCATCGTAGACCACCCACCCCCAGCTGGGCCACAGATGACTGGGGAGATCAGCAGAGCAGACCACAACGAGAGAACCGCCCGGTCAGCTCAAGCCCACAGAATCACGAGAGACAGTAAATGTTTATGGTTTAAGCCTCCAGATTTTTACGGTGGCTTGTTATACAGTAAGAGCTAACTGACTCAGAGCCCCCACAAAGGAACTGGTGGAGGCGCAAGAAAGTAAGTCCTAAAGGAGAATACCGTGAACACGAGAGCATGAGAGTGGCAGTCTAGTGTAGTGGTTACGGGGGATGGAGCCAGAATAGCTGAGTTTGAAACCCTTCTCCGTCATTGAGTAGTTATCTGTGTGACTTTTGACAAGTTACTTAATCTCTCCGTGCCTCAGTTTTCTCATCTGTACAGTGGGGATGATAATAATAACGCCTACTCGACAGGGCTGTTGTGAAAGTGAATTAATAAATATAGAGCACTTAGAACACTGCCTGGCCCACTGTATGAGGGTTTTCCTGCCATTATTATTCAAGTAAACAGCCCTGGCAAGGTCCCAATTGTCACAGTTCTTACATGGAGAAGGGGGGCTGACTAGCAGATCCTTAGTTCCACTGAGGTGTGACTTGAGGCAGTGAACTAAGCCTGTCATCATGAGGGACTGAAGTTAGACTTCAGGAGGGACTTCCTGACAGCCAGCATTGCTAGATACAAAGAAAGTTACGGAGGACCTTCCAGCCAGACGGCCTTCTGGGGCTGAGAGGTGCCTAGGCAGGCTGCACCACTTCTCCCAGGCTGCCCCAACACACACACACAGGGATTTCTTCTCTTTTGAAAGGCTTCCTGCCTAAGCAAAGCCTTAGCTTCTCTCAGAATCATCTTACTGCCTTTCCTGAGACACTCTCTCAGGATTCAGAGGGAATTAGTCCTCCGTAACAAGGAAGTGAATTCATCCCTTATCCCATTCCTTAATCCCACCCACCAGTCAGGGTCTCTGAATTGCCTTCTGATTACAACTGTATTGCAATTCAGCAGGAGGGAAACAGGTACTTATATGCCAATATGGTTGCCTGGGCGCCCAGCCAGGGCCAAGCAGCGAGGAAAGGGTCCAAGAGTCCTTGTGGACCACAATATTGGGCCCTGGGATTTGACTATCTTTCTTTCCTGGCTTGGCACATGGTGCAGGGCCAAAGTGTATTTTTCACGGAAGATGGTCCAGCTGGGATCCTGAGAGCGGCGGGTGGGTAGGGGTGACTCCTAGGCAAGCCAAAACCCAAGCTAAAGGAGGGCTTCCCAACCTGTGGGCTGCAGTGGGTTACAGGCATGCAGACACACAGATCCCCTCAGTTCCCGAGGTGGCCTAGTGGGTGGGGGGCAGCAGAGCCCCTAGGCAGTAACCTCCTGCCTCAAGCAGCCTGGCCAGCCCCAGAGGAACACGGTCAAAGACACAGCCAGGTGACCAAAATGAGAAAACACTGTCAACCCCAGAGCAGGGAAGGTGGCACAAACTCGGAGGGGCTCCTCTTGGAGCAGAATCAAAGTTTATATTTTTGAAATTCTAGCTGTTACTAGGAGGTAGACTCAAGAATAGAACGGAGAACAGAACCGACTCTTACTCATGCAAAGTCGGGAAAAGGAAGGGGTATCGACCCCCCCAGGGAGGGGCTGACCAACGCTGAGAGAGGAATCCTGCATGCTGGGGCACCAGGAGGGCGGCTTTGCTTCCCTTTCTCCCCACCCCCCACATGCCCAGTCTTTAACTCTGCCTAATACAGGCACCACCCAGTGCCTCTGGCTCACTCTGCACCTGGCGACCACACCCGGTGAGCTGTGCATCGCCCTAAAGGGCCCCAATACACGGTCAGCACGCCGGGAATGTCTGTTGAATGAACAAGGAAATGGGCAACAGCAGACAAATTAGCATCTGCAGTCAGAAGCTCTGCTGCCCCTACCCTGCTCTCTGCCCGATAATTTTTTTACGTGACCGGGACTGCAAAGCCAAGGGCTGCTGAATCTCGCTGGTTCAGGAAAGGCCCCCCAGCAATTCTCTCCAGATTCTCCAGGCACAGAGCTGCTTCTTGGGAAAAAGGAGAGGTGGGTAAGAGGCTCATCTCAGGACCAGAAGACCCATCCCTGGATCAAGGCGGTGCTTCCGGTGTGGCAGGAAGGGTCACCACTCAGCAGCTAAGAACGGAGGGACTCTGGATGGCAGAAAGAGCAAGTACCTGGAGGTTCCCTGATGTCAACAGCATCCCCGGTTGTCCTGAGAAATCCATCGTCCCTCCCTCGCCCCTCACTGCCAGCAGGGCTTCCCTCTCTCTCTGTCTCTGTCTGTCTCTGTCTCTCACACACACACACACACACACACACACATACACACACACGTGTGCACACACATGCCTTGAGCACGGTGTCTGTTTCTGAGTCTCTCCTACAACTTTCACTTTTTGCCTGGAACACTTTCCCCTTCCAGCTCGCCAAACCAACTTTCTCGCATGATGTACACACTCCTATAAGTTCTATCCCTTCCGAGATTTCTCCATATGGAACAGACCTGATAATCCCTCGCGACCCCTATCTAGACAGGAAACGTCCCAGAATCACATACCGTATTCCAAATTTGGGCGTATCCTCCCTCGCTTCACGCCACGGAACGCGCAAACCTTGCACCTGACCCGTTTTCCAACCCTGCTTGGTTTGAATTCCATCCTCCGGTGTGTTTGGCCCACACGTGTGCAGGTGCTGCTCACTCTGTCTGAGGTGAACCAACAGCACCACGACGAGGCAGCGGTTGGCCAGTGTATGTCCACTGAGCCCCTGCTGTGGGGTCCAGGACCGTCACCCCGACTCGCAGGCATAGCAAGGGCTGCTGCTTATGCAGGCGGGGGCTGTTCACTCCAGGCTTTCAGAGACTCACTCCCAGGCCCGTCCCACCGAGCTGCTCTTCATGGGCACCACCCTGCCACCAGCTCTTCAGTCCTCATCCCCTCTGTGCATCGGAAGGGAAGCCAGGCAGATCCTCGAAGCCTGGAGAAAGCCCACTCACTGACCCTCTCCCCAGCCCTCTGTGATCACCTAATGGTTGGTTTCATTCAAATAATTCAAGGCAATGTTAGCCATGCTGCCCACGCGGATGCTAGCAGCAATGGACAGACTGCCCTGCATTCCTGTGGGGAACTCATGTAATAAAATAGTGGGGGTGGAGAAGGAAAGGACCATTTACAGACCAACGGAGTAACCGGAGAAGAAAAATAAGTTGTCAATGGGAGTGGGGCATGTAGGAGACCAGCTCCTGGTGGAGGCATCAGTAGGCTGGAGTGGCAGGGGACAATGGAGGGGTGGGGACTGCGCTGACCGCCAGAACCCACCCAGTCATGCTGCAAAGGTCCTCGCTGCTCATCCCAAAGGGCCTGGTAAGGACCCTGAGTCGTGGCCCACCCAGAAAGCCCCCACTCCCCGACAGGCTTGGGTCACTCTCAGTCTATGCCAGGACAGACATGTCCCAGGTCCTCTTGACGCTGAGCCCCTTGGTGACTTCCCCGATCATAATTATAACTGCCTTCCAGAACTATTTCCTAACAGAAACTTCTGGATTCTCAAAGCTCTTGTCCTTCTGAAGTATAGAGGAAGAATTCAGCTCAATACAAAGAGGGGGTCTGTGGTCACTGGCTCTCTCCAACTATCGAATGGACTGCATCAGAAAGGGCAAACTCCCTATCCCTGCAAATGTTCAGGCAGACCTGTTGCCATCTGCTGCGGAGGTGCTGAAGGGAGTCCAGCCCCAAAGGGGGATAGCGAACTAGACTCAGTTTCTAAATCTGGGATCTGTGGGGCTTCGATGCCTGTCTGATCTCATCCTTTAAAAAGCCTCTTGGTCCCAGGGTTAACATCTTATGCCTTCCTCTCCTCTGGCCCAACGAGAGGTGCCCAGGGAGCTGAATTCACAATCCCTGCTCTCTCCAAGCTCAGTACCTCTGCTCTGCGTGGTCAAGGGCTGCCGATCTTGATGTGTGTCATGCCGGCTCACCATCCAGTGCCCTGTACACGCACTCTGGGGGAGTCTCCAAGCAGGACCTCCCAGGCCTCTCTGCAGGCTTGCATTTCTGACAGCTGCTTTAGCCAGAGACCCTCTTAACTTCTGCATCTTTGGAGGAAAAAAAAGGGAATCAGGATGGTCCCCAGTGCTAGGGGCTGGTTCTCCAGGCTATGGATTACCCACACTGCTGGGCTAATGACCAGCTTACCTTGGAAGAGTGAGAGATTAAAGGCTTGTGCAATTGGCCAGGAGATAAGAACTCATTAAATCCAACCCCCTCATCATTCAGAAGAGGATACTGAGGACCAGAAAGAGGAGGTAACCTGCCCTAGGCCACACAGCCTGCCAGAGCAGGCCCCACACCCACATGTCCTGATCCCCGTGCAGTGATCTTTCCACAGTCCCCCAGAGCCCCACTCTAGCTGAAGGATTTGGTCAACCTGCACGAGCCAGCTCAGGCATAAAGCACCTAGCTCAGAGCAAGAGCACAGCAGACTCGGCTCTCAGATGAGAAGCTGACCTTACATGGCCATATTCGGAAAGGCAAACACGGTATGTGGGGGTAGGGAGGACGGGGGTGGGCATAATGCTTCCTAATCTCTCTGGAAGCCTTGCCGAAGCTCTACGCATGCCAGTTGGGCTGCAGAACATTTTTTATTAATCTACATAACACCCCTTTGCTTTCTCGAGGCAAGCTTCTGCTGGAGTGGGGAGAGAGGGGAGGAAGGGGGGATCTGGCTCGGAAGACAGGGACACAAGTCCTCAGGTGCAAAAACCTCAAAGAACTTCCAGCACCTTCTGGAGGCAGAAGAGAAACAGGCTGGAGAAGAAGGGAATAAGGAAAAAAAAAATCTAGGGTCACAAATGGCGTATTGCCCCTCTTCCTGTCTCCCGTGCAGCAATGGCACGAAGGGCAGAATGAGTCCGACAGCCACGCCGACGTCAGAAAAGCCTGCAGAAGGGAAGGTGAGGACCACAACTGATGAGATCCACACTTGGTGGCCGGGCTTCCTCAAGGAGGTGCAAGGCAGCACCTGTGACACCCAGGGGTGACATTCCCTAGGAGGTTCCTCCACCCCCCACCCCACCTACTCCGTCTCCTGGAACCTAAATGGCCACAGACGCTGTGAGGGACCTGTGCTCTGTCGGGAGCTTGTGCTCTGACAGGGTCCTCGTCGGAGCTGCTTCCCTCGATTCTAAAACTGCGCGACCGGCCTCCCAGCTCAGCTGGCTGGGCTGTGGTCTCCCTCGTGGGCTGGGAGGAGGCCAGCTGCAAGGCTGAGTGACGCCCGAAGGCCACTGTAGGGTGGGTAGAGATGCCACCAACCCCCAGACCAGGACATTAGCAGCAAGGCCCCCTCGAACCAGAATTTCTCCAGAGGAGAAGATGGCATGAGATTTCAAAAAGTTATTATAAAAGATATTTACATAGTATGCATATCTATAATTTCCCCTCTCGATTTTTTTTTTTTGGAGGAGCGGAAACACAAAGTTTATAATACACTAAAACTTCCCATTTCCTTTTTTTGTCTTCCCTCCTTCTTGCCTGCTGGTGAACTCACCGCCGGCCTGCCACATGCGTCCATGTCCCTGTTGGTCCAGACAAGCCCTGATCCCCACCCTCATGTGCCCACTGGCCTTGTCTCCCTTGACTCTGACCTTTCCCTCGGCACGTCCTGTGTCCACCCTTCACCCTCAGAACCTTTGCCAGCAGACTCCAAGAGTCTTTGGTCCTGGCATATTAGGAGATCAGGGGGCCCTTGTGTCTTCCTCTCACTTACCCAAGCCAGAGGCCACGAAAGGAGATTTTTACACCTCCCAGGGAACACATTTCAAGTGCCTCTCTGATAGAAACATGGGTGACAGTGATTGGGTCAGACTAGTGCCAGCCCGAATGCCAGCTTCTCCACTGACCAGCGGTAGGCTCTGAGCAGGCCTGTTTCCTCAGCTACAAAACACAGGTACTAGTAATATCGCTGTCATATAGTTATTGGGAGGATTAAATACACATAAATAATTCACATTTAGCACAGTACCTGGAACATTGTAAAAGCCCCATAATTTTAGTTGTTGTTGTTAAGGATAATGAAAGTAGTCTCTGATGAGTCAGGACGAACCTGTATCTTCTCACTCGGTCTTCACGGAGATGCTAACAGCTGCTTCTCCACCTTCTGGATAACAGCCCTAAAGAGACTCAAACACAGCCATTAAATCGTCATTTCTGTCCTGGGGCCAGCCTCTCTCCATCTCTTAACCAACTGTGGAAGGCACTTCCACTTGGGGAGAGGCTGGAGTGGCTGCCCCTTTGTACGCTGTGCTGTGACCCCTCGGCTCCCTCCATGTGTCAGGCTAGTGGCCCTCACTCTCTCTCCCCTTACCAGCTTCATCTCCTTTTTCATAGCTTTTATTTCAACCTTTCATTCTCATGTTATACATTCATTTGCTGATTGTATGCTGTTCCTACTAGACTGTCAGCTCCGGAGAATTTGTTCTGTTCACAGATACATCCTCAGCCTCCAGCACAAAGCCTGGTGCATGGAAGACCCACAATATTTGCTGACTAAACTAAACAATCAAATGATGAATGCATTTAATTTTTCCACCACAGTCTTTTTAGGGCCAGCTGAAATGCCACTGCCTCCAAGAAGTCTTCCCTGATCCCTGCCTCCTCCACCTTCTCCTCACCCTTTCCTGTCCTTTACTCATGGCTGCTGCCTGTTTGAGCCCAGAAAGATAGCCCTGTGAATATAGGCAACTGTTACTGGGCTGAGGTTCCTTGTGAGGCCAGTGGACTCTAATGGAGACAAAGGACCTCGGTCTGAATCCAGCAACGCTACTACAGTGTGGGAACTTGGGCATTCAGACTTCTCATACACAGAATGGGAGCCTAACACCCACCTCAGAGGATTTAGTCCCCATGCCCCCTCTCTCTTTGTAGCCCCTTATATCAACTAGAACTATGTCTTGTTCATAGTGACAGCTCCATGCATGTTTGCTTAATTACTGAGCCCTCACTTTCCCTAGTTGCTTACCAAGGGCCCAAGACAGGCATCTCCTAGAGGGGGCAGGTCAGAGTATGTTCCCAATGATGCAGGGGTGCGTCTGACATTCTTATTCAAGGAGGAGGGAGAAATGGGAGGAGGAGTGTCATAGGTCCCTGGAAGCTCTGCCCAAGGATCTGGCACTGCAAGGACCAGGACAGTGTCAACCATGAAGGCTGTATGTACCACTCTGAACCAGCATCGCCCTTGACAAGGCAGAGATGGTCCTTGGTCTGTGACCATTTAGACTCCATCTCCCATCCACATGCCAATAGAAGGGTTCCTTCATTAATTTTTCTTTAGCACAGCCTGTGAACAAATTCTGCTTTCCTGGGTGGGGGCTGTTTATTTAATTATCATTGTAAGAGACTAAAAAAAACCTTGTCTTACTTAGAAAACCAATATGACCTTTTAGCTCCAGCAGAAACAAAATATGAAAGGGAACTTCCACAGGTAAACAAAGAGACTGAACGGAAGCTCGAGCAAAGCTGTTCACAGGTGGCATTAACACTCCTAATGGGGCAGGTGCCAGAGAAGTAGGGCACAGGGCAGAAAATGTTCCCCAAGGCCCTTCTCTCTTCCTTCCCTTCATTTTTCCTTGACCAATCTCATCTATTTTTCCTGCTTGAGCTGCTGATTTTGGAAATGGGCTCTTTAGCCCTGTTCTCCCCACTAAGCTCCAACCAGACTCATCTTTCCACCTGTCTGCCAGCCACCTCAAGGATCCTAGGGTTAACTGCAAATGCCACAGGTCCAAAGCCAAGTTCATTGTCTCTACCTTCCGCTGACCTTCTGGCCAATCTGTTCCTCTCTAAGTCCATACCTTTAATCAGCCAATCTTACAACTCCAGAGTTCGTTTTGACTTCTCCTTCTCCTGGACATCTTTCCATTCTAGTCCTTTCTCTTCTGTTCCAATGTCCTAAGTCAGACTTTCTTTCTTTCTTTTTTTTTTTCCTTTTTTTGGAGACAAGGTGTCACTCTGTCACCCAGGCTGGAGTACAGTGATGTTCTAGCTCACTGCAGCCTCAAACTCCTGGCCTCATGCCTCCTGCCTCAGCCTCTCAAGTAGCTGGGATTATAGGCCTGCACCACCATGCCTGGCTAATTTTTCTGTTTTTTGTAGAGATGGGGTCTCACTATGTTGCCCACAGTGGTCTTGAACTTCTGGCCTCAATAGATCCTCCCACCTCGGCCTCCCAAAGTGCTGGATTACAGATGTGAGGCACTGTGCCCAGAGCCAGTCAGGCCTTCTTTACCTCTTACCTGGATCAGTCTTCTGGCTGACTGATAAGGCTGACTGTCCTTTGTCCAAGGGCTCCCTTCCAACATTCATGCAGAAGATGGCTGCCAAATAAATCTTCCTAATCAATGCATCACGAGACCATCTTTACTGGCTCCCTAATGCCTACCAAATGAATTCCTCAGCCTAATACTCTAGGACCTCTGCACCTCTAGTAAATCTTTTGTTCCTGCATATCTCTAGCCATTTTCCTCTCCATATACCCTAAACACTAGCAAACCAGAATGTTGGTTAAGCTTCCCAAACACCATGTCCTTGATTAATTTGCTTGGATTTCCCATTTCCACATACCAAAATCCTAGTCACCAATGTTGATGTGGCTAAAACACTACCTTCTCTATGAGACCGATCATTCATTCATCGGCAAGTATCTATTAAGCATTTATTCTGTACCAAACACTCCTGATCATTTTAGCACATGCCCTTTTCTCTCACGTATACCCTTGTGAACATACTCGGATCCTTTGCTATATTGTCAGCTTCTTAGGGACAAGACCAATGTCTTATTTGTTTCTATTAAATGTATCCCCAATGCTGCCTACTAGTGTGCCTTGCAAATACTGGATGTCGAGTAATATTTGTTGAACTGAATCAAGATTTACGCTGTCCATGGTTTTGATACAGTTTAGTTTAATTCTCCTAGTTTTCTTTTCTGCTTAAGTAGGCAAGTCCAGAAAGAAGTAAAGATAAACTAATGACACTTCTCAGCAGCTATAAGCCTATAATTACGGTTAACTCTTGGTTATCCATGCCATTGGAAAAATAGCATTAGAAAGAATCCCACATCAGAAGCATAAAAACATTATTTCCATCAGTCTTTGACATGCATTATATAATTTTTAAGCAGCTTATGACTTTTTAATTCTGTTTGGCTGATCAGTTGGTATTTGCGTTTACAGTCCCTCAACAACTAGCTGGGTAGCAGGGATGGAACAGGAGCTGGAGGACTATGCCAGCAGGAGAAATCCAGTTCAGAATGAAACGTTTACCTGTACGACCTCAAAGGCAAGGCTCTGGACAATGGGAACATCACGGGCACTCAGTGTGTTTCGGCACCGCCTCATGGTTTGACTGTTTCTCCCCGATGACTGCGAAGCCTAGATTTCCCAGCCCTCTAAACCGCCCACTCTGGTGTCCAGGATTTGTTTTTGTTTAAAGAACACAACGAAATTCCCCTGGGACTGATAATGTTCTGGGACAGAGGGAGGGCTATGCTTCCAGGGACGACTATGCTTCCAGTCTTATTGGTATCAGAAGGTGCCTGGCTGTGCCACTGGGCACCACTGCATGCAAATCAAACAAAATGAGAGTTGCAATTTCACATTGATAGCCAAATAATACAGGGGGAAAGTTCCCCTTTCCCACTTTTGAAGCAAACAAATATCATATGTGGTGATTCAGCAGCTGCATTAGTTGGGGAAAATTGATGCACATTTCGTATGTCAGAGAGCTGAATCCCAGAGAATGGTACCAGCCTCCCAGCAAATGGTTTCTTTATATAGTTCCATCCATTTATTGTTTGATTGGACTTTCTGTATATTAAATTCAAGCTGTTCTGCTGCTCATGGGTATTACGGTGCGTTGGCTCGGTGGCAAATAATGAAGGTGATGGGATTTTACAGCATCGCATTACAAAGGAGCCGTCCCCAGCCTCATCCATCTCTCCATCAACTAGCTTGTGTGTGAGGTGGCACTTATATTAAAACGATTTTTCTGATTCACTTAAATGACACTCATTCCAGTCCTGACACCCAGAATATGATTACATGAGCTAAATGCAATCTTCCTCCATCCAGTCACGGTCAGCAAAGGCTCGGCTCTCTTCCCTCCCCAGGCCCCACCCTCGCACCCACCCGTCATCTGCATTGAGCTGGGCGGAGAGAGGTAGGGTGGGCAGAGGAGGCCTGTGTTCTGGCCTGAGAAAAGCAGACGAGACAGAGGCAGGGGCCTGGACTCATTCTGGAGGCCATGGCAGCTGAGCCTTTTGGCAGAGAACTTTGGATGCCCAAAAGCATTGTGGTAACTCCTTTCTCATCACAGACAAATCCCCACTAGATGTTGCTTTGAGGTCAATACTGTGGATTCCTTCCAAGAGATTGCTGGGGGCCTGGACCCTGTTTCCCAGAAAAGAAAAGTGAACTTGGATATCACCAGGGGATAAACATTTAAGACTATTCAGTAGAGTATCAGCTTCCTGGAAGTGGCTGGTTGCGTGCAGGGCCACCTGCCTGAGGACATTTGGGGGGAGATTGGGGGGGCTCACAGCTAACAGTCTCTGCTCCTCTCCCTGACAGGGAAGAGCTCCCAGCTGTGACAAAGCAAAGCGTGGACAAAAGCCCTATATGGCCTGGGACAGGAGCTCCCTCCTGGGTGAGGAAAACAAAAACACTCAGGGAATTACTGAGGGGTTCTTCCTCTCTCCGAGGAGGGGGAGGGCCATGCTGCCTTTTATTCATACTATTTTGAGGCAGAATAATTGCTGCTCCTCCAGGAAGAATCATGTTTGTGCTTAAAGAGGGCAACCCAAACAAAACTAAACAGAGAGGAGAAAGAGAGATCGAGATCGATTTTGAGGGATTCCAGAAGAGAGCTGTCAAATGGGCACCAGCCTGGAAATCCCTTTCCAAAAATTGCAGCAATTTAAATTGCTGGGCGGGAAGACAAATCCAAAGTAATTCTCCCAGTGTGAAGCACCCCAAAGGCTCAAATCCCACCAGTGCAAATTAATCTTCCCCTCTGCCAAGCCCTGAAACCCTCTGGCCCGTTCCATGTTGGAGCTACCACAGCTGCTGAGTTTAGAGTGGCCTTTCTGTTTCACTTGTGAGACAAGGCTGTCCTCATGGCAGGGAGCACCACACCCAGTCCCTTGCCAGGTACTCCATAAATGCTGCCTGGGGTGAAAGGAAAGTTCCATCCAGGTGCAGATGCTCCCCGCACTGGCAGCACCAGGCCTACTCTGAGAAGCTGCTGCTACAACTCAGGCTTTTGGGAGTTATTCGCTCCGCGCTGAGGTCTTGGCGGCCCTGGGCCTTGGAGCCATCCTGCAAGGCCTTGAGGCCTCTTCTTGCGAGAGGCTTCTCCCAGGGGTAGAGAAGGTATTTAGGACTGTGTCTTCTGAGCCAATCCCCTGTTGCGGGAGCTAGCGAAGCTCCCAGCTGGCTTGGTGGGAGCAGGACCAACAAGCACTTCCCCAGAAAGCTTCCTGTTGCTTCCACCTTCAAATAGATGCAGAACTGCTCATTTCTGCCATCTCCGCTGCCACCACCCTCGGTCCCAACCACCATCATCTCTTACCTGGATTATTGTGGTAGTTTCTCCCTTTCAGTGTATTTGCCACCCACCAGCCAGAGCAATCCTTTTACAACATAAGTCAGCGGCTCAAAGCCCTCCAGTGGCTTCCCAGGCCAAACAGAGTGAAAGGAAAAGTCCTTGTGGTGGTCACAAGGATCCTGCATAAGCCACGTCCCCCATCACCTCTCTGGCCTCATCTCCCGCTTCCGGCCCTGTCCCCTGCTCATTCGGCTTGACCATTTGGACCTTCTTACTCTTCTAAGAAGAGCACACCAAGGCCCCTCCCTCCTGATGGCCTTTTCACTTGCTGTTCCCTCTGTCTGGAATGCTGTTCCGCAAGCTATCCACATTCCTTCAGATCTCTGCTCAAATATCACCACACTGAGAGGCTCTTCTTGACCTCCTGGTACAAAATAGCACTGCCTCTGGCTCCACCCAGCCGCCACACTCAGCACTCCCTGTGTGTCACATCATCCTTTATTTTCTCTGTAGCCTGATATGATGGCTTTATTTGTTTATTTATTAATTATCGTCTGGTCCTGTCCACTAGAATGTAAGCTCCATAAGATCAGAGACTGTTTTCTTCACTGCTGTATTCCCAGTGCCTAGGAGGTACTCAATAAATATTTGTTGAATAGATAATAGAGTGGAGGGGAACATCACAAGGAAGAGAGCTTCTCTATGGCTGCCCTTCTGCTCCTCCCTGGCCCGAGTCCGCAGGGGGCGAGGGGCGGGGGGTGGTACATAGCCAAGTAGCCAAAAGCAGAGACAAGGGCTGGATGCAAACTTTCGTTTCAAGAAAGTCCCAGCTCTGCTAAGGCTGAAGTCAGAACCACAGAATGCCCTGCTTCGCCTCGCCGTCTCCACTCTGCTCGCAGATATCCTGTCTGACACAGCAATATGGCTAACATCCGGACGGCACTTTGGTTGGTTCTCACATGGCCAGAAGATAGTCATCAAATGAGAAGACTGAAGCTGGGTAAGCTGAGGTATAACCTGTTTGCTTGAACAAATATTCATTGAAGTCCGTAATATATCAGGCCCTGTGCTAGGCATGGATCATGCAGTGATCTCTGGAACAGAGATCTGCCCTTGAGGAGCTCACATCTGGGGGGAAAGACACATAAACAGCTGAAGTTAACAAAATATGGCAATGACAAGACAGAAAAATGCAAGGGCTGCAATGAGAAGCAAGAGGAGGGTAGCCAGCTTCTGGAGGTCCAGGAAGGCCTCCTGGAGGAGGTGGTATAGGGCTGAGTTTGAAGGATGACAAGAGTAGGCCAGACACAGGAGCAGAGTGAGGGGTAGTCTCTGGAGCACCAGGAAGAGTGTTTGAGTTCAATGGAGGAGAACTGAGTCTCATTCAATTCATTTTGCCTGTACCTTACATTGGGCTGACATGCAATCATAGTGCCTGTGTATTCTCAGAGACAGCCATGCCACTTGGAGTACAGGAGGCACTCAATAAATGCTAAACAAGTGAAAGATTTCTGTTGGGATGCAGTTCTGTAGCCTCTCTTAGGAATTTCAGCCCCAGAGAACTGTCAGTTAAGAAATGTCAACAAAGAAAAGATTTTGAGGCCATTTGTTCCCAGTAAGTGTCAGAGGATCAGAGCCCCCTGGGCACAGACCCACCACTATGCAGGCAGGCACTGTTAGCCAGCGTCCAGGGCCAAGGCACCTGGGCATTGGGAAGAGGGTTGATGGGCCTCAGAGGCAGTGGATAAAGGTGTAGACAGAATTTCAGGGATTGAAGGATTAACAAAAACAGATCTCAGGCTGGCTCCACTCTGGCACTGGGGGGAGCCCGATCAAGTACCCCATTCCATGGTGTGCCTGTATTGATCTCCCAGGCCCTGTCTCTAGGCCTTGGCCTCCAGGAACCTTGGACAGGTCCCTTCCAGGATTGTGTTTTAAAGGGAAATGCAAATCACCTGGAGGCGGCTTTGTGCTTGGAAGAAGTAAAAATCGATTCTGTTTTCGTTAAAGTGATTGTTGGACACTGTCAAAAGCTCTCTCATCTCAGAGCACAGGGTGACAGATAGGCTGCCGGTCTCAATTACATAACTGAGCCAACCAGCAGCAGCGGGCCATCTCATTAGGCACGGACACTGCTCCGTGCCCTTCCCTAAGATATTCAAGAGCAGCCTCATCCCATCCAGGCCTGAAGCTGGCCCTCCACGGTCCTTGTGGAGGCTTGCTTACAACGCTTCCTCCTGCATGCTCCCCTCTTCCCCCCAACCCCATTCAAGCTTCCCCCATGGACTGGCTCAGGCAGCCCAGGCCAATAGTGATGCCAAGCAAAGTCAAACAAAATTAAGAAAAATCTGCTTTGAAAAGTTTATATCACATAATACATTCCCAAACTAGTTATGTTGGTCTTATTTAATATTAGGAGTTCTATGTTATCCCTTACCTCTGTTAACTGAGATAATTGGGGATTTATTTTATTTATAGCATCAATTATGAGCACAGAAATTAATCCTTGAATGGTGCATTAGGAAACTCAACTGTCAAGGGGGCTCAAGGCAAAACCTGGCCACAGTGAGGGGGTCTTCCCCACCATTACAGGAGGCTGCAAAGGAAAGCCAGCCTCAAGCCCTGACAGCAGGTAAGCTGTTATTGTTCTTGTGTGCTTAAGGTATTTTGAAGAATTAAATAAGCAGTAATAATTGGCTACAGGAGATCCCTCCCTGGAGGACACCTGAGTAACTCATCAGCGAGGTGTTGGGAAAACAGGCAGAGATGGCAAACTGAGCCAGGAAGAGCGAACGCCTTCATTTGGCATATCGGCTCTCCGCACGGCAGCCGGCCTTGCTTTGCAAAGGAGCTGGAGACAGACTCTCTGCAGACTGGAAATAGGAACTTGGGGAAGGAGTAGGGAGAGAGGGTCTGGACAAAAGAGGGAGGTGTTTGCTGGGAGCTGTTGGAAGCAATTGGACCATGGCAGAATATTGGTCCTCGGTATTCCATAGCCACTCAGGGCTCAAATGCCAGTGCAGAGTAAGAAAAAGATGGGTTGAACAAGGTTACAATTAGCCAGTGAATGTGGTCAGGACAGAAACCAGCCAGGGGAGAGGGAACGGTTTCCAGGGTCGAGTCAGCACCTCCAGTAAGGGCAGGAAGATCCCCACAGCCCCGCGGAGCAGCACAGGGGATGATCTGACAAGAGTAAAAACTGTTCTCCTCCCTCCTGGGCGGCCACACCAGGTTAGAGCACACACAGAGCAGGTGCTGCAGGCTCAAATCTTGGATCCACCCTCGAGAGAGGACAGGTAGGTCTAGAAGGGACTGAGAACAGTATCAGGCCAAGCAAACGGAGAAGGTGCCCCATTCATACTGGCCCATCCATTAAAAGGCATTCTGCCAAGCACCTGCTATGTACAGCCAAGCAATGAGCCTGGAAATGGTGCCAACTGCCAGCTCAGGTCAAAGTCAAAGCAGCTTCACCCAGCAATGACCTACACCAGCCAGGGTGGAGGGAAAGAAGAAGGCTGCTTTCTCATTACTTGTTGAGTTTAAGGAAGACACCACTAAAGGCTTCCTTTCTTGCCCATTTGATTCTCCTCCCAGAGGCCAGACATTTTCATATACCGAGAAGGTAAAACAAACTTGTCCTTTGTTAGGTGTGGGGCAAGGAAGTCCACTGGGCTCACAGTAAGGGAAGCATGCCTCTCCCCTGTGCAGACATTCTTCCCTTCACTCTCTGGCAGAGGCTGCCTCTTTCTCCCCAGGAAAGTAAATGTGAGGCCACGATTGTCCATCCCTGATGCTGGACTTGACCCCTGATCCACACAGTGAATGCCAAAGGAAGTCAGCAATTTCCCCAGCAAGAGTAAAACACTGGATTTTGCTATAAAAGCAGCCATTAATTTCTAAGGCAGTATTTAAATTGCCCAGAAGGAAATGTTTTATTTATAAAATCTCTGGGTACCTAGTACAGTGCCTGGCATATAATACTCACTGGGCTGATGCTTTCCTGACTAGCAATATGACTAGAATAGAATATTACACCCTGAGGCCATAATAAAAAAGTAATAACCCTGAAGGTCTGATTTCTACTGAAGGGCCCTGATGGCGTGGGGACAAGTGGAGTGCTAGAGTGAAAGGAGAAAGGGCACTGGAGACAGGCAGACTGGTATTTGAAAAGCAGCTCTGCCCCTTATCAGCTATGTCTGCAGTCTCCAACCCTGGGCCATGGACCAATACCAGTCCGTGGCCTGTTAGAGACCAGGCTGCAGAGCCCTGCCACCACCTGCCTCTTCCATGGAAAAATTGTCTTCCATGAAACTTAGGAAGTGGGGGGCCCTACACAGCAGGATGTGAGTGGCAAGTGAGGGAGCAAAGCTTCGTCTGCATTTATAGCTGCTCCCCACCGCTGGCACCACCACCCGAACTCCGCCTCCCCCTCCCCCCGCTTCCCCCACCTTCCACCCACCCTCCATGCGTGGAACAATTGTCTTCCATGAAACTGATCCCTGGTGCCAAAAAGGTTGGGAACCGCTGACTATGTGACTATGGGAATTTCCTTAATTTCTCTGAGCCTCACCTTCTGCATCTTCATAGGATATGGAATTTTTCTTACAGGGCTGTTGTGAAGACAGAGAGAGAATATCTGCAAAGTGCTTAACACATAGCTGACACATCGTAGACAATCAGATGCTGTTACACTACTGATAAAAAGTAATGGGCAGGTGGCCAGTGAAGTTTCCATTGATGTCTGAGACGATCCTATTTGAACTCTGACACCCATCAACATGCACTGTTTTTCTCCCCATGACACTCCCAAAGCATCCCTCCAGTATCACGAGACCCAACGGGCACACCTGAGGGCAATGGGCAGTCAGAGCCACATCAGGAGCTTGACCAGCAGGGGGGCAGGGGGCACCTGGCCACAGGTGAGGTCCCCTTCAGGAAGGCGAAAAGGATGTTCAGGGTCAGCTTAGAAGGGATAAAGATGACTCTTCCTGACAGTCGCCAGCTCCCCAGCCCAGTTTATACCATTATTCCAAAAACATCACATCTGCCCCCTAAGCCAAGAGAAACAAGGTCAAATGACCAAACTTTCTTCCCCACTCTGGGGAAGCGGCTATCTGAAAAGAGAGAGAGAGAGAGAGAGAGTGTGTCTGTGTGTGTGTGTCTGTGTGTCTGTGTGTGTCTGTGTGTGTGTGTGTGTGTGTGTGTTGGAGTGCGAGGAAGGGGCAGGATGGCTCTGTCAGACAAGAGGGAAAGGGAGTGCCCCAGTCAAATGTGGCCTTCACAAATGGATGAGATACCCTTGCTCTCCCAGTTGCTACTCCCTCCCTCTGCCTCCCTCCCTCTCATTTGTGGCAGAATGACAAATGTAATCATTTTAAAAGATCCTGTCACCTGCTCAGTCATTCCCAATAAGTACCCACAGAACTATGGAAAAACCAACACCACCACCATGGGGTTTTGGCCAGGAGAAAAATCAAATCATCAGGATGCCACCAACCAAATTGTCAAAGACCAAATAAAAAGCTTCATGAATTCTCCATCAGCAGTATAACGCTTCCTGACCTAAGCAAATATAGACCTAGCATATGAATTGTGGAGGGATTTCGCATTAGCCTCAACGGCTTCCAACAGCTAAAGCGGAAACCCCTAACAAATCTATGTCTCCATAAAGCTGCCTTTATTGGCTCTAATCCTGTTAGGGTGCAGACTGTAATCTCCTTCCTGAGCCCCCTTCCTTTAATGGAACGGTTCACACCCCAGCACCATAAATGCATTTCGGTGACCTCAGCTAGAAAGGGGACTTTGGAGAGATGGGAGAGACAGAGTCACCGTGATCTCACGGAGCACCTGTCCCTCCCTCTGATGATATTGCTGCTTCTGTGTCTGACCACATGATCCATTCAGACCATCTCACAGTCGCCCAGGTAGGCCAGGTCATTCCATCACTGCCTCAGGCTGAGAAAGCAGGACTGTTCCTCCTTTAGTGATAAAAAACAAATCAGGTGCCTTGCTTTGCAGAAAACCCAAGTTCAGTGTCAAAGAAATTCTGCTCAGGGCTACTGCACCCTTGAGCATCTGTGGTAGCAGAGAAGAAAAGTAAGGCAAAAGAGAAGATGGCCTGAAAATATACTATTATACAAAGAAGAAACGTAGAAGGATCCAAAAATCGTGCCATTGGTGTCTTCTCTTAATGGAAATCTGAACCCTCCTTCCAACATTCAAGGAATTTCCCCCCAGCCCCCTTCTTCCCCACCCACTGTCCTGTCTTTCTCCTGGTGGCAACCCTTATATGCACAGACACATAAAAGAATGCAGCCATCTCCCCACCCTGAGGCATCACACACACACACAATGTAAGGCTGAAAAAAGAAGCGGTGACTTAATTTTTCCCAGTTGTATAAAATACATGCCCCACCTCAAAAAGAAAACTCAGTTCTGAGCAAGCTACCACCCCCAAACAGAACACTCAGGAGCGCTTTCCCCTTCAGATGCTGCAACTTCCCCTGCTTCCACAACCCGGGTGACAGGCCTCCTTCCTCCTGTCCCCAGTCCTGACAACACCCAAAGCTTCCCGGGCCATCCAACCTCTGCCCTCGTCTTGTCCACGAGCGCTGACTTACCCCAGTGTGGTCATGGTGACAATGGTGTACCAAAAAGAGGCAGGGATGCTCGTGAACTTGCTGGCCGAGGAGCCCTTCTCAGCATAAAACATCACAGTGGCAAAGATGATGATGGCCATGGTGAGGGAGAAGAGGAGAAAGCCCAGTTCAGAGGCACAGCTCTTCAGTGTGTAGCCCAGGATCCGCAAGCCCTGGGAGTGGCGGGAGAACTTGAAGATCCTGAAGACGCGGAAGACGCGGAGCGTGACAAAGGCCCCGGACACGTCCTCGTTGTCGGTCATGACCAGGCCGATGTAGTAGGGCATGATGGCCACCACGTCGATGATGCTCATCACGCTGCGGATGAAGCGGTAGCGGCTGGGCGCGGCGAAGAGCCGCAGCAGGTACTCCACCGTGAAGATCATGACGCAGGCGGTGTCCAGGCAAAAGAAGGCCACCGAGTAGCGCTCCCCGCACGGCAGCTCCTTGCTCCCCGGCACCGTGCCGCACGGCACCGTCTCCACCACGTTGGTGATGACCGAGACGGCAATGAAGAAGCCAGTCACGTAGTAGAAGACCAGAGCCATGGTGCTGGTGTGCGGGTTCTCGAAGGCCCGCCACATGGTCTGGCGGAAGCTGAGCGAGGGCATGGACTCCTGGTTGTTCTCCGAGTCGTTGTCGTCCATGAGCCGCTCAGCGTTCTCCCTCTTGCGGTCTTTGTACTCCTCGTAACAGCAGTCGCCGATGATCTCGGGGAGGATGCCGTAGAAAGCCAGCTCGTCGTCGTAGGCGGAGATGCACTCGTAGCGCGGGTAGTGCAGCTTTCCCGTGCGGTAGAAGTTGAGCACGCAGCGGAACACCTCCGGGTCGCGGTCGAAGAAGTACTCCTTGGTGTCCTCGTTGAAGAAGAACTCCTTCTCCGTGCTGCCCAGCAGCGTGTCCGGGTAGCGCTCCAGCGTGGTCCTCCAGGTCTGGAACCTCCGCCCGCTCACGTTGAGGACGATCAGTTCATCCTGCCGCTTGTTCTTGTCGGCCGGGGCTAGGGGCATGGGGCAGTTGGCCACCGGCATCCACCCGATGGCCGCGGCCCGGGCAAAGGGCAGCCAGGCTGCAACTCCGGCCGCCATGGCCACTCCAGCTCCTGGGCCGGCAGCTGCGCGGACACTTTGCACACCAGCTTGGAGTTAGTTCAGCGACCCCTGGGAAACGGGAGGGGAGAGCAGAGAAACGCGTGAGCCCATACTGATTCACAGGTAGGAAATGGGACACAGGGAAGGGTCATTGATGCGTGAAACGGCAAAACTCTCCAAAGCAAACGAATGAAGCCGAAATCACCACCACAGAGAAGGGACCTGGTGCTTTCCCGTCCTCCCCAGGTAGAGAGAGCACCTAGCACAGGGCAGTGCAGCTGGGTGAGATCACCAGATGTTTCTGACTGCCTGACAAACTGTCAAGTTCCAGGAGGGCTCAGGAGCATTTGGAGGGAAGGCCTCTCTAGCGGGAAGATCTGGGAAGACGCAGGTAATAATCAGCTTTGAAAGGTTATGGCGTTATTATGAATTTAAATTGGGAGAGGGTAAATGAGTTCTCATTAAACGAATTTAAAAGTGGGATAAACATGCTAATTTTTATTTCATTCTTCACCCACCAGGGGAATCAGGAATGGGGCGTAGATGAAGGAGATCAGGTGCACACATTCTTTCTACTCCTCCCTGGTGAGGAGGAGGCTGGGGCTGCCCATGTCTAGAAGATTCTCTGAGATGGCAGGTGACCACAGTAGGCCCAGGGCTTGGTCAAGCTTTCTCCCCAGCTCCCACAGAGAAGGCTGTCCTTGGTGGAGAGGTACTCTGTGGGACACTTGGCCCCCACTCCGCCCTAACAAACCAAAGGCCAAATGCAACCCCCAAGGCCAAGAACGAAAAGGTGGAAAGCCCAACAAAGGCCCCCCCCAACCCCCCAAGGGCCGCCTGGAATCCCGGGTCAACCGGCCTCCAAAGGGTGGCCCCCCCCCCCAGAGGAAGCTGATCCACGCTCACTGCCATCCCTAGATTCCTTGCCTCCTGTCTCCATCTGCCCACCCTCTGTTTCTCCCTCGGGTTATATAACAATACTCCTTCCCATGCCAGCCTCTCTCACCTGGCCCCCACTCCACCCTCAGATATCTTTCCAGAGCTGGGACACCTTGTCCCTTCACCCGCACCTCTCTGAACCACACTGTGTACACACTTCCCCATCACCTGCCTGGATGGAGGGAACAGTGACATGGGGAATTATATTTGGCTTTGGGAAACAGATTTACCTTCCCAAATCTGGCTTTTTAAAGATGATAGTGAAATGACTCTGCAGTCCCCAAATGTGTACCATCTGTGGGAAGGCATGTGGTGACACAGAAACACACGTAACGGCAACGGGAAATTGCTTGGGGTTGGCACATTCATCTCCACTAATCCTAAACTGATCACACAGAACGAATCCTAGCTCAGAATTATTTAGACCCTCTGGGATTCAGTTGTTTTGACTCTATGTTTAAATAAACAAGGCAGAGGTGAGTCTTGGAATATATATATTTTTTGTTACCCAAAGACTCGTAGTGGGATTTGATCTTCATCTCTGTCTGCAAAGCTGCTTCGCCTTCTCCTGACTTCCACCTCTTCTAGGTTTTTCAGATCTCTACCTCCTCTCACTCCTGAGCTGTCACTGGACTTTTCTACTTGGATGCCTCCACAACTGGACAAGTTTAAAAAGGACCTACCTCCTTGCAAAAAGCTGCTTTTCACCTTTTGCTCATGGTATCCCTAACTGCAGGCCTGTCACTTTGACCATCTTTCTCCAAAGAGTTGCCAAATAACGAGACCGTAGCTCTTACTGTTCTCACGAAGGCCCAAAGTCACTCTCACTGTCACCTCCTTTCTCCTGTTCCCCTGAAATCCATTGTGTTCAGAGCAATCTCCCTAAAGCAAGATTCTGATTGTGTTTTACCCCACAGCCTACAAAATAAAGTACAAACTCCTTGGCCTATTATTCCAGCATTTCTACAATAGATTCTGGCTTCAAATTCCAGCCCAATGGCCAAAACACCCATCCTAGCAAGCCTGGCTCATGGACAGACACTGGGGAGATCTGTCTCTGGACCACTCCTCCTGCTGATGGGAATATCTGTCACCTCCACTGCTCCTATTAGGATCCTACCATTCATCATTCTCTGTGATGCCTACTCCTCTCCCCACTATGAGATTCTCTCCTTCCTTTGGGCTCTCAGGACTTTGTTTACCCCTCCTCTCTAGCACCTATCACCCCCCGGCCAGGATTACAGATACTTTATACATGTCTTATTAGTAATAATGGCTGACAATAATTGAGCATTGACTCTACACATGACATTAGACTGTCTCCCAGGGATTATCTTATTTAATCCTCACAGCAACCCCAGGAAGAAGAATCTACTGTGTCTCCCATTCCACAGATAAGGAAAGCTAAAGCTTACTGAAATGTAGCAGTCTGACAACCCAAAAGTGCAGAACAGGGACTCCACCTGAGGCAGTTTGCAGAGTGCTGACTGTGTGCCAGGCACAGTGCCACATGCTTACATGGAACGTCTCAATCGATCCCACCAGCAACCCCATAGGGTAGTTGCCACTGTAGGCCTTGTTTTGCCTACAAAAGAAAGATGAAGCATACGAAGTTATAAGAATTATCTAAAGGATGTAATAAGCAGGCAGAGCAATTTAAACCCAAGCAGTCTCCATGTAGAGTTCGAGAGTATACCCTCTCTCCCGATTTCCCTATCCCACACTAAGGTCTTTAAGGAGAAAGGCCATGATGCCTCAACTTTTATATCACAACCCAGGAGGTAGCGCAGTGCACTGCATCGGTAGGTACTCAAGCCGAGAACCCTGGTTTTATAGACACTATTTGCATTCCATCAATTTTACTCCACGCCTTGCTAATGTATGTCACGGGTCGTTAAGGGTAGGTGTTCTCTCTCCAAACAGTAAATTCTGAAGACAGATCTGAATCAAAAGAATCCAGTTCAAGTGTCTGCCTCTGACCCAATGTACCCTCAGTCAAATTTTCTCAAGGAATCAATCTCTGCCTCAATTTCCCCATATGCATGCTAAGGGGAATTTTCATAGGTCCCTCTGCTCCCTAATAAAGGGAGGTTGGTTCAGTTGCTACTGAAGACGACAGGAATGACAATGACATTTCCCATAAGCATCACCACTCAGAGAATAGAAAAACAGCACAAGTCTGATGAGCTCTTTATTATAGGAACGGAGAGAGCTGAGGAAAGAATGAAGATGGTTCATCCACAGCAGTGGGTAATCCACCAGCCACTGACAGAAGGTTCGAGAACACATTTTATATCTGTCCTGCATTTTATATCTTTCTTCAAGAAATTTATCCTTATACCTAACTATACTTTCTTTAGGACTAGGAGACTTTGTAGCTCTTCAGCATACACTTAACTAGGTTTTCTAAGGGACAAGGGATGTTTGAGAAGCAAGCCCACAATTTAAACCCTGGTCATAGATTATTCCAATTCAGACTTAGTTAACATTTACTGAGCGCTGACAATGCTCTGGGAACTGTCCTAGGCACTTTTACACACAACATTTAACATATTCCCACAAAAATTCTGTGATGTAGTCATTTCTGCCACAGATTACAGGTAGGAGACTGAGATTCAGAAAGTTGCCTTCAAAGTGGCTAATTCCATGGGAGCTGACGATTTTCAAATAGACTATCAATCAGCTCACTGCCAAATGACTTTCCTGATACAGGTGTAGCCAAATACTGATGTTCCCTACAGGAAATAGCAGGATGCAGAGACTCCTCCCACCCGCTTCCCTCTTTCCCCAGGCAGCAAAGAGCAAGGGCTCATGAGGCCTTGCATTCCAGTTTCAGTTCTATCTCGAATTTGTGAAAGCAAGCCACTGTCACTCTCTGGGCCTCAGAGTTTTCATCTGTAAAATGAGAGAATTGGAAAAGAATGTGACAAGGGACCCTTTGGCTCAAATAATCCCTGATTCTGCTAGATCCAGGACATCAAGGCTGTAGCTCAAGTCTCACTGAGACCTCTTCATGACACTCGCCTATGCAAAGAGGGAAGCAGAGCATTTGGGCTTGTTGCTGTGGGGGTGGAGTTAGCCTGAGCCTCATCTTAGCAAACGGAGTTCTGGGAATTCCTGATAAGAATAGTGCCCAGAACAGGGCACACAACCTGTGTCACTTGGAACCCAAGGCAATCCAAGGTGTAGACCATCCATAGAGCCCCTGGCTACCCTCCTGGAGAGTAAAGGGGACCAGGCTCCCAGACTCAGGGACCTGGACTTCTGACTTTTAACATCCCTGCTTTATCCCAGAATGGAGCTCAGAGAGGCGAGACATTGAGGGGTCCAAGTGGCAAAGAGTAAAAGACCACCAAATCAGGAAGTACCCTGTGGAACCCTGCTTGGCCAGACTCTCAGCTCTGCCCCCTGAGAGGATATCGCCCTTACCCTTCCATTCTCCAAGTGCTGCTCCACCCTGACTCCTAACCCTTAATGCCACATACCTGCCCCTGCTAAGTGGAGCCCTATCATGCTACCCTCTCCACCCCACACCAATCTCCTATCCTCCAAGGGCCATGAATGAGTATTTTACGAACTGCTTTCAGACGAATACTTGAGAGCTCAGGGGAAGGAAAAAACAACCCCTCCCTATCTATCATAAAAGTCTCTGGTCCCACAGCCAAACCTTTACCCCATTCCTAATCCAGGACAATCTTCCTAAAGAAGGCCAGGCAAACACCAGGCTGTCTCCAGAGGCTCAGAACCTGTCCCCTGGTAAAACGTACCAAAAAAGGAGTAATTACCCCATTGCTACTTTGTGTGTGTGTGTGTGGGGGGGGGTTTGGAAGGGAAGGACAAGTGTCCCACCAGATACCATGCCCAAGGCCATATTGGCCATACCTGACACACAACTCTGCGGGTATGATCTGGCTCAAGTAGGACTTCTCCACGGCTCATACCACGGCGCTCACCTCCCGGAGCCAGCCTGGGTATGAATTCTTGCAACAGGCACAACAGTGCGGCCCCATTTCCAGCCAATGGCACTGCACATGCCTCAAATGCCAAGGTTTTACTAGGACGTGGACGCCTTACGAATGAAAAATCTGAAGCTATTTTTGTTTTTGGCAGAAAGGTTTGACAGTGGGAAAGATGTGGGGGGAAGGCAGGAAAAGAGATTTGAAACAGGTGAGCTCTGAAAATGAAAAAGGTAGAAAATCCTGAAAAAGGGAAATATGTTTTCCCCTGCTCTAAAAAGTCAGCTGCCCCATTAAGCAGCTTCTGTTTTGGAGGCGGAGAGCCAAAAGTGGGCAGAGTGACCAGATAGCCTGTCCTGGGGTTCGGCACCTAGTTGAGGATAGGCATAAGGTAGCAAAAATATCATGTCACCAGTCTGCCCTTCAATGACCTCAGTGGGGAGCCTCTGGAAACTTACTTTCCACAATCTTACATCACATCCATTAGCCCAGAATAGGGCCAGTCTGGGGACAGGAGAAAGTGTCCATGAGCCAGGGGGTTTCTCCTGTACCCACAAGACTTGGGTAGGTCAGCATAAAATTGACAGGGTGAACCAAGCTGGGGATCCTTGGGGCACAGGCCTGGAATGTACACACTGATCCTCTTCTCCGACAGTGCCACTCCTAGGCTGGCCAGGGCACTTTCCTGAACTCTTTTTTTCTCCAGCCTCCTCAACAGCAAAAGGGAACAAGCTACTAATCTTTCTTCCTCTGGGGGTCCCTTGTGTACTTGCATTTTGTTGCATTCAAGTAGCGACAAGGAAAAGCAAACACATCAATTCCCTTCTGTGTGCCAACATGTCCACATGGGGAAATGTACACATGCTTTGTATTGAATTGGTGCACGCCCAGGAGCCCTTTCTACAGACATTGAACATCCAGTCTCCCTCGAAGTAACGGTAAACAAGGCATAAATTTAACCATCACGTACATTCATGCAAAATACAGCAACGCACGCCTGGCCTTACAAGCAGATCACACTGTGCTTAGGACCCCGAGAAAGTTCAGACACTCTCTCCTAAATGCACGGAACCTTTTCCTTGCTGTAAGAATTCCAGGTCTGGAACCTCTGCCTGTTGCTAATATATCAGGGCTGCCCGGGCTAAAAGCAGAACATCTTGGACCTGATTCAAATGTCAACACTAAGCAAGCACAGGAATTTAGTTGATTCCAGGTAACTTCGCCCAGCCCCTCCACCCCCACCCCCAGTGTAAACACCTCGCAAAGTGAGTCTTTCTGAACTCCCCTCCCCAGGGCCGCGATGGCCCTCGATGTCACGCAGAGACCTTTCCCAGAGCTCGCGGGGTGGAAGCAGCGTCGGGCAGGACCAGACGTACGGGTCCCCAGCCTTTGGTAGGCACATCGCCAGCTTGCGGGGCTGGAGAACTTTGCGAAGCGCCCCAAACCGCTCCTGGTTTCCACTCTCAGCCATTTCTCTCCTTCTCCCCTCACAAAGAGCGGGGACCGGGCAAGCCTTCGCCACCTGCCTCGGGCACCCGCCGAGGGAAGGCAGGCCAATGGAAAGAGGGCAGAGGTTCACACCCCACCCCCAAACCTCACAGCGCCTCGCTGTCCGGAGGTGGCTCCACAGCCCGAGGGAGCCGACGCCCCCAGGCCGGCTGCCTGCTCCCCGCGGCACGCGCCCCACCCCCAATCTTTCCGGCGCCCCAGCGCCCACCCACCCGGGCGCGGGAGTGGGAGGGTGCCGCGTGGGCAGCCGGAGCAACAGGCGTGGGAGCAGCGCTCCTCGCACTTCCTGGCTCCAGAAGGCTCGGTCGCGTCCCTCTTACCTTCGGCGAAGCAAGCCCGGGCCCCGCGCCCCGCGCCCCGCGCGCGCGAGGAAGCTGCGGCCGGGAGCCGGGGGCCGCGGAGGCGCCGAGCGCCCAGCAGCGCGGGGAAGCGCCCAGCAGCCGCCGCTTGCGCGGCTCCTCCTCGCCAGCGAAGTCTCGCTCGCTCCCTCCCTCGCTCGGTCGGTTCGTGCGTCCGTCCGTCCGTGGGGCCCTCCCTCCCCCGCCGCTGCCGCCGCCGCCGCCGCCGCCACCGCCGCTGCTCCAGCCCCGGCTCGGCAGCGCGTCCCTCCCCGCCTCGCCGCTCCGCTCGCGGGCTCGCGGGCTCCCTCGCTCGCTCCCTGCCCCCGCCGCTGCCGGCGCCGTGCGGACCGGAGCCCGGCCGGCCACGGGCTGCCTCTCCCGAGGTCCCTCTCCCGAGGGGGTGGCTGTGGGGGCGCGGCGCGGGCGGAGCGGAGCGGAGAGTCCGGGGGAGGCGGCGAGGCTGCGCCCTCGGCTCCCTACCGATCCCCGCGGGCCGAGCGGCCCCAGGCCCGGCCGGAGAGCTCCGAGTCTCCAGGCAGCGGAGCGAGCGAGGAGGAGGACCCGGAGTCTCGCCGCGGGAGGGTGCCCAGGGCGAGGGCGTGCGAGGGGGAGTGACTCCGCGCGAGGGTGTGTGTGCGAGTGTGCGTGTGTCTGTCTGTGTGTGTATAGGGGCGCGCGCGTGAGCGGGGGTGGGGAGACGAGGCAGAGCTAGTGCGTCTCCCCGGCGAGTGGAGGAATCCTAGGGTGTGCCTGGAGGTGGCGGAGTGTACCGACGCGGGTGTGAGCGCCTGTGCTGGCGAGGGTGGGCACGGGGGAGCGTGGCAAGGTGAGCTTGGCTTGGGGTTAGGGGAGGAGCGGAGAGTACGGCGTGAGCGTGAGTTCGGGGGCGTATGTGGCTGGGGACCCGAGCAGAGGTGGCGGGGAGCGCCGGCGTGTGCGCGCGCGGAGTGTGTGCACCTAACTGGGTGTCTCTTTCTTACCGACTGTCCACACGGCAGCAGCACCGGCTTGACGCCAAGCCCGGCCGCCTCGGAAAGTGGAGCCCGCCGCCGCCGCGCAAGCTTCCTGGCTCGCCCCAGGCTCTTAGCTCGGTGTGCCGAGGCTGGAGAGGTCTCAGGGCGACGTACTGCCCTTAGCCTACGTAAGAGCACCCTTGGAAGGTCAGGATTCGCCCTCCTGTCCCGCCACATGTTCCGAGTACCCAGAACCGAGTCTGGATTAGGGAGCGTGAGCTCTCACACCCGAACCAGTCCCCTTCCTCCTGGAGCCGGCCCAGTCCCCACTGCCCTGTGCCTCGCCTGCCTGGGATGAGGAGTGGGAGGTCCGCATGTGCCCACAGACCGGGTATCCGGCCTGGATTCCCACCCTCAGGGCCGCGGTGCGCGGAGGGCGCAGTCCCCGCCGCTGGGCGGACCGGCGGCTCCGGCTTTCCCGGTGTGGTGTCTCCAGCCTCTGTGCTTGGAATCCCGGATCGTGGCCTGGCACTTGGGAGGAGAGGCAGCTCCGTGCCTCGGCAGGGACGCGAACGCTTGGCTTGAGCGATCACAATTCTGGGGGTGGAGAGGTGCGTGCCGCGACAGAGACCTAGAGAAATGCAAAGTGTGCGGTGACCGCGAGGGTGTGCTTGAAAGGGCTGTTCTAGATCCGGGGCTGGAAAAGGACCTCTCTGAGTCCAGAACCGGGCTTCTGGCTTGTGAGAACCCCTAGCCCTGTTCCAGATCCAAGGGTGGGGCTTGGTAAATTGTGGTCAGAGCCCTTGTAGGAGGGACCCTGGCAGCTTAGAGCCCCGCATTCACTCACTCTCGCACTCTCCCCAAAGCCCCCTTCAGAGTGTCCGTCTGAAAGGTGCACAATTGGCCCTTCAAGAGGTGGGCGTGGGCTTCATTAGCATTTGCCAGGAGTCCCGAGATTTGCATACAGTAATAATGATTAACAACACTGCCACTCCCTGGCAGACAGGGGAAGAATTCAGGGAAGGCCCTGGCACTGCTCCCACCTCCCTCTTCTCTTCCCTCTGGGGAAGAGCTAATTTTCTCACTACTGCACACCTCAACCGCTCTGAGCCCTGGGAGCCTGGGTGGTGTGGTCTCAGGAGGGGCACTTTCCTTCTGTCCTCCAGCCCATGTTCAACTAAGAAGAGTTAAAACGCAGTATTTTATTTCTGCCCAGGTTTGAACTCCGGTACATTCCCACCGTTGTTTTGCATCTTGAGGGCAGCTCAGGGTCTGGGTCTGCCTCGAAGCTTGGAGGCTTTGGGGGACAGTTAGCTGGGGACATCGTTTCTTCCCTGGAGAGGTCAACTATTGGGACAATTGTGACCTCCTAGGCTTTGTAAGTCCTGTTTGAAGACAGGACACTGGTTCGGACACTCCCCTTCCCCCCACTCGTTCCTCCCAGGCTCATAGCTCATTGCCGAAGTGAAGTAGCTGCAGACCATTCTCTCCTTTCTGTCTTGAAGATCCAGAGGAAAGTATGAAAGACTTCGGTTTCTAGTCCAGGCCAGTGTGGTTCCTGTTTACCAGCCCTTCCTACAACCAGGTGACCTGGAAAAATAGGAGAGAGCAAGTGATGGGGAGGAAGGAGGTCCCTCAGCTCTGGCAGCTGGAGGAGCCGCTGCCCAGGAGTGCCGTCCCCCCCAGCGGCACCCCCAGCCCTCCAGTGCATCTTCCCAGCACTGCCTGTGCTCCCCTTCCCCCTCTCTGCCTCCGGCCCGGCCTGGCCGGGATTTTCACTTGCTTTTCCCCCATGACACGGCCGCTTTTCCTTTAACTCTCAGCTTCTATTTAAAAAGCTAATTTGGGAGCTTGTCGATGCTCCCAATTCAGACATTTTAAATAGGAACTGAAAGTCAGGAGCTGCCAGGGCACTAGATTTCCTCCCCTTGCCACCAGCACAGGCGAGGCATCTGTTCAGTCACTCCGCTGCCCTGGCCGTGTGTGTCTGTGTGTGTGAGCACCCGCGAGCTCAGGGTGTGTTTCAGGCTGTCTTTTCTATTTAAAGACAGTGCTCCTATAGATGACTATTCTTTCTGTGTGTGTGTCCTTTCCAAGCTGTGCACACACGAGGATTCTTCTTTAGACCCGTGGCTCCGGCCGCTATTTGCGGAGCTTGTCACCGTGTGGACTGTGAGGGTAAGAGGCAGCCCGGCTCAAAGTCAGCCGCCTCTTCGCTGACATGCCGGGCTGGTGTGTCTGCGTGGCTGTTTCCCAGGGCTGCTCTGCTCAGGCTCATTCTTTGAAGCAGTGCCTCAGAGTGTCCTTAAAGGTCACTCCCACCCTCACTGCTTATAGCTGTCCTAATCTGCCCCATACCCGGGCAGGAATTTGGGGGCTGGGGCTGTTCCTCTGAGAGTGGCAGGCTTTCTACATTCAGGGTGCTATGTGCCTTGGAGGTAAAAGGCACAGACTTTGAGATCAGACTGCCTGGGCTTGAACCTACCTTTGCTGTTAACTAGCTGGGTGACCTTGGGGAAGGGACTTAGCTTCTCTGTGCGGTGACTTCCTCATCTCTAAAATGGCAATAAATAATACTATCTACTGTGAAGACCAAATGAACTATCACAGATGAAGTGTTTAGAAAAGTGCCTAGAACATGGAAAAGACAATGTAATTGTTGGTTGTTTTTGTTGTTCAAGGTATGAGTGGTGCGCTCAGGAAGTGCAAAGAAATCTGCCTGAGGAGGAAGATAGATCGTACTGGATTGTACTGGATCTGCTGGATCGTACACACACACTACACATAGTCACAGACACATCCACGCACGTGATAATAAAAATGCCAGGCCACAGCCCACAATGGGTCGAGTTCACCTTGTTGAGATAGCTAATTCCCTAAGCCCCAGAAAAGATGCTTCTGGTGAAGGAATAGCAGAGGATTGTAGGGATGGGGGTGAGGAAGGGCTCAACCACGTCAAAGCCCATGGGGCATTTTCTGGGGGCCAATTTCATGTTGGAGAAATAAGTCCCCAGGACCCTCCCTCTCCACATGGCCCCAGCCACCCTTATCTACCCAATGACATCCTGCAACGCTTTAGGAAAGTGCAACTCCAGTGAGGGACTCAGGAGGGGTGGCTTCTCATTCTCCTCGAGTCTCCCCTGGGGTTTGGGGTCCTCTTACTTCAATCCTGCCGTTGCCTCCCATCCTTATTCCCACAGCCGGGCATGCGAGCATGTCCTCAGTTGCCGACAGAGTTCATTTCACCTCAGTTCATGAGCGCAGAAGGGGAGGAGATGGGGACCCAGGAGGCTGCCAACAGGAAGGGGAGTTCTGAGGGACTGAGAAGAGGAGGGCTGTCCAGGGACCCAAAGCAACATTGCAAGTCTTTGGATTGCATCAGGCTTAGCATATCAGCCTAAAGTGGAGGAGTCGCCATATGCTGGGCTCCTTGCTAGATCTTCGGTGCCCCTGCACTGCTCATATTACCACCATTTTATAGACAGGAAGACTGAAGGTAGCTGGTAGAGAGGGGCGCTCCAGAGGGATGTGAGGCTGCATAGCTAGGGGGAAGCCCCGAACTCTCCCTCTGCCACTCTCCCAGGATGCTGGCTTTTCTCTCTTCTGAGAGTAGAGTGGCCTCCTCAGTCAGATGGAGGGTCTATCCTAAGAGGTCACTCTTGATCTGGCTCTCTTGGCCTCTCCTGTGTTTGGCCTCCGTAGGGTTGAATGTGAGGTAGAGGCTTAGTGTGTCTCGGTTTGGGACGTGCCCTCTGAGTTTTCTTCAGGGTGAAGTTGGCCTGAGGAGTTGGTGGTGTCTGGCGTTCTCTAGTTTTCCAAGGTGAGGTAGGTGGAGATGATATAAATGCTGAGGAGTTTTGCCCTCACCCTAGAAAGCCAGGGGGCTGCCTGCTGGGTATTGGCCTAGGATGTCCAGCTTGGCCAGGCCAGGATGTGCTGGTGGCCCTGATGGCTGAATGCTCACAGCCATCAGATGCTTCTAGTCCCTTCCTGATGGTGGAGAACCCTCACTTCCTCCAGCCCTAACTCCATTTGGGAGGCCAGCGGTGGCAGGGGCATCTCATTAGTCAATACGCTCCGGCCAGTTATGGCAAATGAGAAGCCATCACAGTTGCTGGGCTCCAGTGCATCTCTGACAGTCAGCCCTTCCAGTGGACCTTACGCCAGCCTGGCCCCTGCTCCACCCGAGGCAGATCCTAGGGGAGGCATAGCTCTGGTGGAGGGTTTTCTGCTTATCAAGACCTCTCTTAGAGGTAGAGGCCAGGGAAGGAAGAGGAAGGAAGGAAAGGAGGAAAGTAGGTATGAGAAGGGGAGTCAGGTACTGGGAGGAAAAAAAAATCCTAACTGTTTGTTTAGTTTCTTGCTAGAAAATTTGGAGAAGGGTAGGTGAAAGCTGGGGATAGAGCTCTTAGGTGCACTGACCTTTGTTTTCCGCTGCTGGCTCCTTTCTATCTGCCCTTTTCCCTGGAGAGTTTGTGCAAGCCCAGGGTTTCAGGTTCACTCATATGCTTACAATTTCTTCCTGAGCTCTCCCTGACCCCGTGACTGTCCACCATGCATCTCCATCTTTGTGCACAGGCACCTCGATGCTTCCTCTCACCACCCTCCTTCAGCCTTCTGCAGTCAGTCGTTTCCTCGAAATACCCTGTTCTGATCATTTCACCTCCCTCACTTCCTTTCTGGCCCTACCTTCTTCCACTCACTCACTCACTCACTCCTTTCTTTCTAACACATAGACCTTTTCTCCATTACCTGACAAAAATCTCGTCCTTTCACATCTTCATGCCTTTGTATATGCTGTACCCTCTTCCAGAAATGCCCTCTACCACTTCCTATTTCTTTTGTCTTCCTAGCAAACTTCTACTCAGCCTTAAACCTTAAATACCCAGTACAAAGGTCACAGAAGAAGTATTGGTAAAGTCCTCCCCCATACCCCAGGATGAACTAACCTTTCCCACTTTGGGCTTCCCCAGTCCTTCCTGCATAACTCAAATATGGCTCTTATGACCTGTTCGGTCTCAACTGTCTGCATGGTAATATCCCTCTCTTTAAGCTGTTTAAAGCAAGGACCATTGTCTTAGCTATTTCTGAACCCTAGCTCAGTGCCTGGCACCTTGCAGATGCTCAGTACATTTGCATTATGAATTTATTTCCACCTTCATTCCCATGACTCTCTTGATTGTATGTAACTGAAAATATGCGATAAATTTGTCAATCGGTCAGTCTCCAAGTCCTA
The DNA here is from genome assembly GCF_000956105.1 of Propithecus coquereli. Lineage (NCBI taxonomy): Eukaryota > Metazoa > Chordata > Mammalia > Primates > Indriidae > Propithecus > Propithecus coquereli. Next base: position 36,144 of record NW_012146634.1, read on the forward strand.
TCTGATTGATCTTAAGCACTAGCATGAGGACAGAGAGAAAAGACGAGGGTGTTTGATTTTTGGCTGGTCCTAGATGAAAAGAGCCCCAAAGCCCTCCTCTTCCAGTGGGGAGGGAAGGAAAAGCTTTCTGGATCTACAAAGTGAGCCTCAGTCAATGCTGCCTGCAGAGACCTGGCCAGTCGTCTTCTCTTGAACCAGATTGGTTTTCAGGGAACTCTTTTTTTTCCTTTCTGGCAGAATGTCAATCACATACCCAGAATATCACCTCTGTGGGCACAGCCAGGGTATCGTCAGTTGGAAATGTCTCTGGTTGCCTGCAGCAGTGACTGTTTACCATAAAACCAGTATGGAGGCCTGTCAAAAACCCATTCGCCAAAATCCCTAGCATGGCTCAAGGAGATGCCAAGACCTTTAAGTATAAAATGTACGAAAACCACATCAGCAAATCTGGGACAGTGGAGGCTTAGTGCTGTGAACACGGGCTCTGGGCAGAACTGGCTTCACGTCTTGGCTCTGCCATTTACCAACTGTGTGACTTTGGGCAAGCCACTTTACTTCTCTGGTATTCAGTTCCCTAGCCTGCAAAATGGGTTACAGTGATGACATCGACTCATAGGCTTTGTGAGGATTGAGTTAGATAAAGCATACATATCTCATGGAAATGACAAATAAAAATGTTGGCTGTTATAATATTGCAACTGAATCTACACATGTCTGAAACTAACTCTTTTAAATCTTAGGCACAGCTTTATAAACAGTGCTTGTTTGTGAAGAAGTTTAGGCAGGTCACCTGAGTTCTTTCCATGTGATTATTGTTCATACTGGACCTTAGGAAATGTGTGAAATCAGAGAAGCTTGTCCCTACGCGCTTTTCACATTGGTTCCTCTCTCCATTCTGTGGAACCCTATTTGTCAGCCATGCGCTTCAGGTGCCCGTTTCTCTCATTCAGCAAGAACTGATAAAATTATTTAAACTAATGTGTGACTATCTCATCCAGACATACGGTATTCCCATTTCAACAGACTATGCCTTAAGGCAAGGCAGTGAAATAGAGTAGATGGGGCTTCAGACATTCATCAGCGTAATGGGGAAAGTTTGGGGGGGCTAAGGAGGCTCTTCCTGACTCCACGGAGTCCTGTGCTCTCATAAAGCTGGTCCTATTGATGCAATTATAAGCAACAAGATGAGCTGTTTCTGAACCCTACAGCTAGAAAATCAAGTTTCCACCTTTTGCAAAGTGTTGTAATAAGGGAATTTGGGCACCAATTTTATGCGCCAACCTCCTCTTGGTAAACAGACATAGCTTATGATCACCAAGGCCCCTTCCAACATGGTGCATCTATGATACTCATACTCAAGTGCCTTTTTTCTTAAGAGGTCTGGGCTGAGGTTGGGTGTTTTTGCCTCACTGGGTTTGTGGGAGACCCAGCTGCAAAATCATCAATTGCTTTAGTGAGTCAGCAAGTAAAGAACAGTCCAGCTACTGTGCCCAAATTGCAAAGTCATAGGTGGTTTCTGGAGTTCTCTACAAAATCCTTGTTAAAGGTAGTCCTCACGGCTCTTAAAGTTCTTTATTACGGAAAATTTCAAACATGTACAAATGATGAGAGAATTGTATAATATACTCCCCATGAACCTATCATTTAGCTTTGATAATTATCAACTCACGGCTAATCATTTTTATCTATACTCCACTCACATACTCCCCCCAACCCCCGTAATTTTGAAGCAAATTTCAAATATAATTTCATCTGTAAATATTTCAGTAGTTGCATGCTTGTTATGGCCAACAAAATCCATCTCTCCAGAGGAGAAGTTCTTCTTCCCTCCCCTCAGGATGCTAAGAACGTAGAACGTTTGGCCAGTACCTACATCTGTGCCCAGGAGTGGTCCCTGGTTTAGGCAAGTTCAAGGGCTTACTGAATGCTATCCAAAGTCTGTCCTGTTCCCTGGGTAGAAAGAGGCACCCATAAAATGCCTAGGAGTGGTGTCTCCACGTGATTTGGTGTCAGCAAGGTTACTGCCCAACAGCTGTGATGAGGCCCAAGCTGAGAGGCCAGAGGTACAGTCATGAATCCTAACTGGATTCATCATTTTCACACACATTGCTTCATTTGGCTTTCATCAATTCTTATTGCACTCCCATTTTACTCCCATTTCACAGATAAGAAAACTAAGACCTAAGGCCACACAGCTAGTGTGACAGAGACTGACTAGATGCTATTCAAATTCGGTTCCTCTTTTCCACGAACACAGTTAGATTGTATTTTCCAGATTCTCTTGCAGTTAGGTTTGGCCATCTGACTAAGTTCTGGCAAGGTAATATAGGCCAGTCCCGTAAAAAACATCCAGGGCAATCTAGTACGTTCTTTCTTTCTCCATGCATTGGCTGAATGGAGAGAATTTCAAGGGCTTAAAGAGGGCAAGGAAGGAGCCTGGGTCCCTGGATGACTATGTGAAGCAGAGACCCCTCTGAACTTTCTTTGGACTGTGAAATGAGCAAAAAATAAACTTTTATTATGCTAAACTGCTGAAATGTGAATGATACGTGATGAAGTAGTAAGCCTACCCCGACCGATACAGTGGCACAGATAGGATTTAAACCCTGCTGCGTCTGACTGCGCCTCTGTTCAGAATCTTCCCCTACGCCACACGGCCTCCAGGCACAGCGAAGAAGAACCACTTTTAAGAATCTCCTGCATGCTCGACGTTTGATAGAGCTGTCTTCAAGGACCTCACACCTTAGATTTGTGATAGCCACTAGCCATACAGGGCAGTTTAAGGTTTAAATTAATTAAAATTAAATAAAATTTAAAATTCAGTTTCTGAATTGCAGTGGTCACATTTCAAGTGCTCAACAGCCACATATAGCGGACGGCTACCACATTGGACAGTGCAGATAGAGGACATTTTCATCGTCACAGGAAGTTCTGTTGGACAATGCACCCTACCCCAGGCCCCTGCAGAGAAGCTGGAAGAAGCTGGGGATGCTGTTCATGGGAGGAGAGAGGGTGGTCTAGCCGGCAATCAGGTTACCACAGGCAGAAAGTCCTGTCTCCTGCTTCCAGCCTTGGGTCTTTGTTCCTGCCTTTCCCAGTCAACTCTCTGGCTATAAGCTTGTGGCCCTGTACTCCCTGGTAACATACTTCAGATGTGACTTCCTCAAACGGAATGAGCCCTATCCGCCCAGGGCTGCGTCTCTCAAGAGCAGGATCGACAAGCCATTCTCCTAGCACCTGCACAGAAGCTGAGCGTCAGGTACCAAGAGACTGGCAGAGGACCCAAGGCTGTGCTTCCTGGCCTGGACTAGGGATAGGGAGGGAATTTTCTAAAAATGGAAACCCAACCATGGAGGTTGGTACTTCAGTTCCTTTGCTGCAAAGTAGCCAGGGCAATTTTTCAAAACATACCCAACCATGTTGCCCCTTGCTTGAAATCATTCTACAAGCCCCATTGCCTGCCCTCAGAATTGAGCAAATATATCTCAACAGGTCACCTGCTTTTATCAAATCCTTGCTTATTTCTGCTTTTCCACTTTCCACTTACTACTCCTGGGCCCTTTGAACCTGGTGATCCTGACATATGGAAAGAGCTGAAAGTTCTCCAAAGCCCCAAGTTTCCTTGTATCCCATCCAGAGAGACTGGAATCTCCAAAATCGTAAGCTAAAGACTCCTTAACTAATGCCTGAGTCAATTTTGCAAATATAGGTTCAATGTTAGCAGGCTCCCTCTTCACTCCACATTACTGAAGTGGACAAAGAGGGAAACACACAACGGCCCTCTTAGTGAATTACAGCACTGCTTGCATTGGTGAGGAGGCAATGAAGGACCGGATGGGAAGTGAGTTACAGACCATTTTTCTCTATTTTCTCTAGAACATTCTTTTTACTTCCCATTTTACCCTATCCAAGTGCTACTGAGTTGAATGTAAGTCCCGATTCACGGTACTGTTTTGGCCAGAACACACGAGCATGCCTTGTCTTATCTGTAACCTCTGCCTCACCTACGTGTAAACAGTGGAGCCTGGCATTCAACAAACATTTTATTTGAACTGATAGGTCTTTATCCACTAATGTCAGCTAACAAACACTTATTAAACAACTCATTCATTCACTTAACACACACTTCTTGAATGCCCACAAATTGCTGTGTTGGGCCCATGGTAGTGAACAAGATAAACACAGGCTCTGCCTCCTTGGAGCAGAGTTCATGATTTAAAGAGAAAGACAGTCAATCTGTGCTCTGCACCGATGCTTAGGTTTACTAAAACCTAAGCTGGGCTCAGTGAAGCCTTAGGGGTGAAAAGAAGTTAGACCTACAAATTCTCAAAATAATCCCATGAGATAGATCTACTATTATTCCCATTTTTCAGATGAGGAATTAGAGGCAAGTGTCACACAGCTAAAGTAGTGGTGGAGCCAGCACATGTGATAGGGATGTGCGTGGACTCTAGGGAAACACAAGGAGGGGGCACGTGGTCCAGCTTGAGTGGTCGGGAAAGATGCTCTGGAGGAGATGATATCTGAGTGGAGTCTGGAAAGAGGCAGGAATCCACCAAATGGGCAAGAGGATGATGTGAACACCAGGCAGAGCAAAGCTATCAGGGTCTGAAACATCTCAGCCAGAGGTGGAGCACATCCGGGCCAAGGCTGAGGAAGCCACTCCATAGAGGTCTCATGTGACAGGCTAAGGAGCTGGACTCTATCCTGCAGGCCACAGGGTGCCACTCAGGGCTTCAAGCAGATGCATGGTGCAGTCAGATCTTATTTAAAAAAAACACTCTGGCCCAGCAGTGTGGATAATAGATTGGAGGAGGACCAGATGGGAAGCAGGGGGACCAATTAGCAGGCTATTGTGCAGTATTCCAGGAGAGGGATGAAGAGGGATTCAACTAGGGCAATGGTACTAGGTATGGACAAGATGGGGAATGAGATAAATATATTGGAGGCAAAAATGATCAGGACTCTGATTAGCTGGATATGGAACAGCCCAAGAGGGTCCCAGATCAGGCTGTGCTTCCTGGACAGATGAGAGTGCCAGTCTGGGGCACAGGAATGCAGAGCTGGCTGGGGTGCAGGTCCAGTCCTTCCGGGAGGCGGGGGCGGTCAGAGTTCTCTCTCAGGGTCCTTTCCAGCCAGAGCTGTTTATGCTGGGCCGGAGGGACCTGTCAGCTGGGGACATTCAAGACCCGAGAGCAATGCAGACCTTCAGAAACAGGCTGCGGTTCACTTAAAACAAGCTCAACAACTCCTTTGGTTATAGGGGAATGAATTTTCAAAACAAAGCTGAGCAAATCTCAGCATAGCAGGCCACAGCATCTAGAGGCTTATAGAACCACTGATTGCAGTCAAGAGATAAGAGGAGAGATTAACTCTCATCCTCTGCCGTTCTTTCCATCCCCTTATCGTCCCCCAACACGTACACGTGTGCACACACATGCTCACGTGTACACACACACTTATGCACATGCGTGTGTGAATGTGCTTTATCATCCTTAAACTTCTCACCTTCCCCCAGACACACCAGGCCTGTCCCACTTCCTCTTTGCACCTGCTGTTCTCTCTGCCTGCGGAGTCTTTTCTCCAAGTTCTCCCCTGGGCAAAGTTGTTTTCCTCCCTCTGCACCAATCCAGACGCCCGGCTTCTCTGCTGCCCAGACCCCGTGCCCAGCCCCCGCCCCACGTGGGCTTAGTTGCTCTGGCCCCAGCGTCCTCTCCGCACTTTCCCCTGTCAACTAGCACGCTGCGTTGTGTTTCTCTGAGGTCTGTCTTCACTGCCAAGCAGAACTCCAGAAGTCTTATTCGTCTCAGCACCCTCGGCGGCTGGCACGAGGTCACCAGTGCTCACAGACTGTTTGAGGAGTGAATTAGCACGTGTCCTAAGGTAGACCAGGATACACCTTCTCTGGCCACAGTCCCAAGTCTTTGCTTAAATGAAGACAGTCGCCTTTGCCCTCTGGACGCCCACATGCCACATGGGAAACAAAGCCTGAACACATGAGAACAGGGCCGTAAAGGCGGTACCTACCCGCACCCTCAGTAGCTACGTGAGCAGGACGACTATTTTTCTGAAATTGGCCTTTATTTTTATCCCCACTTCACAGATGAGGGTTCCACCTCCAGGGAAGGCAATATCTCTTTTGGACTGAAATGATCAAAGACTTGCGTAACACCTTTGGGGGAAAACAAGTAGGTGAACAAGACCACTGGCAGTCTGGGGGTCGTTCCTTACAGAGACGCTCCAGGCTGACCACAGCTGGCAGGCCCAGGTGAAGCCCCGCAGAGGGCAAAGCCTCTGGTTGTTTGTCAGGTGGCCCCTGCAGTCCTCTGGGATTCCAGCTGGCTTGTGGAGCAGGAGGGGACTTACCACTGTGAACCAACTTGTCAGCCTCCTGGGGATCTTCTCCGCCCACCTCAGGCTGGGCACCTCGACCTGACAAAGGCGGTGCTCACAAGCAGGCAACAGACAAGGGCCAGGAGGACCAGGAGTCCGGAATCATCATCGTCATCATGAAATTAATAACAGCAGCAATGACACGGTGACAGAAACTCTTGACTGGCATTGACTTTGGGCCATAAACTATGCTAAGGCTTCCTCTGCATTCTTATTTTATAGTCCAGTCAACACTCCTATGAAGCACGTACCACCATCTCCATTTATCAGATGAAAAAACAGAGGCACAGAAAAGTTCAGCAATTGGCTTGAGATCATATAGCAGAGCTGTGATTTGACTCCAGAGCTGCTACTCTTAAATATTACGCTGCGGGGAGCTGCAGAAGGCAGGCCGGTACCCTGACCTTCTGCAGAAGGACACACTAGGAAACAAGAGGCCAGCACTTGCTCGTTGCTCTAACCCCCACACCCCTTCCAGGATCTCCAGCTCCAGGCAGGGATGGGTGCCTGCTCCTTGCTAGAGTAAAGCTCTGTAGAGTCTGCAAAGCACAGGTGAACCGGGGGGTGCTGAATAGATGAGCTGGGGTGCCCCTTTCTGCCAGCCCCTGGCCTCACGGCAATGGCCTTCCAATTGCTGCCTCTCTTGGATGCCCGGATCGCTGCTGTCTGGAGCCTAATCTCCATTCTGGTGGTTTTGGTTGCTATGGTAATTGAATTCACTTAAAGTTGTCTCCAAGCTTGTCTGTCTACCTCTTTCTGTCCACAGCCTGGAGGGGTAAAACCCAGGGCAGAGGGCAAAAAGAGGAGGGATTGCTGCCTTAGGAAGCCTGTGTATGTTTCCTGATGCAGAGGTCCTCTTCAGAGGCAGACAAAAGAGACAACTGTGGAGAAATGTTCTTTCCAAGTCTCTCTCCATCTTCCTCTTTGCTGCCTTAGCTCCTTTTTATGTAGATACGCTGAAATTGGAGGGCTGGAAAGGCAGGGACTGACCCCAATGGGAGGGTACTCTGAGAGCATTTTTCATTTCTCAGCATTTTTTTATTCATTCAACAAACACTGAAAGCTGACTGTATTCTAGGCTGCTTGCCTCTGGATGCAAGAGTCTCTCTGCAGGCAGCTCAGGATCCAGAGCCACAGAGAACAGCCCTGACAGCACATGTCCATGTGGCTACCGCTCTGACATTTCAGGAGAATGTCCAGCCAGGGGCAGATCCTGACAGGGAGACTGGGGATTGTGGGGCATTCTCCTTTCCTCCTTTCTCTGCTGGAGGGAGATTCATCACACAGCCCAGGGCAGTCCAGCCAGTGGAGAGGAATCAGAAGTTCTCAAGACTGAGCTGCAGTGGAATGGGACCATCTCTAGGTGGGACTCGAGGGGCAGATCGTACTCATTTCCTCCACCATTCTAATGCAGGAGAAATTTTGACACATAAGATGAACAACAAGGGTAGAGGCCGATGTCAAAGAGCTGCCTGAGCAGGGTGTGGGAAGACGGACCCTTCCTCCAACCACCACCACTTTGCTTGGATGGTAAGGGAGTGGGGATAAGAAGCTTACAGTAGATTATAGGTGATTGTATGCTTGCAAGTCTCAAGTCTTTTAGTATTTAGCTGGATGAAGCAAACAAAAAAAATTTATGTAGCTTATATAGCTTCAACTATGGGCCAGGGATTGTACTATGGGCTGGGAAGACAATGATGACTGAGGCCCGGCAGAGAATTTTGAGAAGCTCACAACCTTGGAAGGATGACAAATGAGCAATACAAAGGCATGTGCCCTATAACAAGGGCGAGAGCAACGTACTCCAGGAGCCCAGAGGTAGGAGAAGAGGGAGGAGTGCGTGCAAGGCAGGGCACAGCGAGCTGCATTTGTAAGGGTGAGGAGTTCTTGAGACAGAAGGTCATTCTGCACAAAGACAAGAGCATGAGCAAATGCACAGAGGCGTGCAGATGCGCAGCCCGTCCAGCGCTGGGAGTGCAGGCCGAGAGGCAGTGGCAGGAGACGGAGCCGGTAAGGCCAGGCAAGGGAAAGCCCAGTGTGCGTTCCATGCTGAGGCATGAGGGACCTCACAGCAAGCACTGCGTTTTAGCAAAACGACTCTGGCAAGCAGTGAGGAGGGTGGGAAAAGTGGGACATAAGAGGGGGGCTGAACTAGGGCTGTGGAACTAGCAAAGAAGAAAAAGACCCAGCCAAGAACGGGAGCAGCAGAATCCACAGTCCCTGGTGACTGGCTGTGGAAGTGTGTGTGCAGGAGGAGGGGACAAGCATTGACAAAGACGGAAGAATCAGAGAAGTCTCAGTGCGAAGAGTCAGGGTGGGGAATGAACTGAAATAAGGAAGCACAGACACCAGTTTGGGGGAGTTCTGTTTAGGATGGATGAGTGAGGTGCCTGGTATATTGAAGGTCAAGTGCCTGCTAGGCAGAAAGAAGTTTATCTAGAACTTGGGGGAGAGTTGCTCCTTGGAAATATGCAAATGGGAATCACCAGCATAGAGGTGACAGCTGAAATTGTGAGAAAAGACAACAATGCCAGGGAGTAGGCACAAGGTGGGGAAGTGAGAGGAGGCAAACACAGCTCCCTGGAGAGTGGTCGGAGGCAGGTGAGGGAATGGTCTAGAGTCAGTGGTTAGTAGGAAGAGGCAAGTACACAGATGGTGTGGGAGTCAGAGAAGATGCTGCAGAGGGAAAGCTGTGGAAAGCCGGTTTAGATTAGTGGCTCCCAAATGTGAGCGCACATCAGAACCACTGGGTCTTATGAAAACTCAGGGAGCTGGGCCCCACCCCCCGAGTTTCCAATTCACTAGGTCTAGGGTGAAGCCCAGGAATTTGCATTTCTTTTCTTTTCTCTTTTTATTTATTTATTTTTTTGAGACAAGGTCTCCTTCTGTCCCCCAAGCTAGAGTGCCATGGTGTCATCATAACTCACTGCAATCTCCAACTCGTGGGCTCCAGTGATCCTCCTGCCTCAGCCTCCTGAGTAGCTGGGACTACAGGCACTAGTCACCATGCCCAGCTAATTTTTGTATAGATTGTAGAGATGGGGGTCTTGCTCTTGCTCAGGCTGGTCTAGAACTCCTGGCCTCAAGTAATCCTCCCACCTCGGCCTCCCAGGGTGCTAGCATTACAGGCATGAGCCTCCATGCCCAGCCAGGAATGTGCATTTCTAAATGCATGTTGATGTTGCTGGTCTAGGGACCACACCTTGCAAACCACTGGTCTGGATCGATAAACCTGCACCTGGGAAGGTTCAAATCCAAATTCATGCACTCCTTGTTGTGGCCTGAGTTGGACATGACACAAGGAGACAGCTGGGCTTTAGTTAAAGAGCAGAGGTGGAGAAAAAGGTGGAGAATGTAAGGCAGCTCCTTGGAAATAGAATGGTTGCTACTGAGGATACAGGGACAGGGAGAGGGAGGAGGGAAGCTGGAGGGTTGGCCGTGGCCATGACTATGAGTCTAAGACATAGGTCAGCTGAAGAGGACAATGGTGAGTTAGGCAGTTGGGGGTGCTGGGATTAGAACAAGCCTCATTTGGGTTCTGTTTGGAGTGCTGGCTGAAAGCTAGTCTCCCTTCTAGAGAACTTCATCCCTCTTCCCCATCCATCTCTTCTAACCTCTAGGGTCATTGCCAGCCTCAAGGCCTCAGGCCTTCCCAAGCAGGACGGAGGCAGCTGCCTCATATCCTGGGTCATCTCTCACTGGTGTTGCTCTGAGGACAGGAAGACCTAGCACTTTTTTCGTTTTCCTTCTAAGACTCCAGATCAGACACCTTGAGACCACTGTGAGGATGCGCTTGACCTCGGTGCTAGACACCCTCCTGAAGCTGAGCCACCCTGCCAGGGGAAGCACAAAACTTGAGCCTTATTTTCTATTAGTGGAGTGAGTCCATAAAGAAAATCCAATTCATCGGTGTCCAAGAGAACATTACCAAGATAGACGAGACACCATGGGCAGTATTTAATTATGAGCAGGCAGAGCAAATAGGAGGGACGTAATAAAAATGCTAATCAGAGAGGGAAAAAAAAACAGGCTTCATTTTCTTCTGGAATAGACTAAAGCTCATCTCTTCCCCCTCCACTCTCCCCCCTCAAATGAGTGCCACAGGCCTGCTTCTGAATGTGACTTGGTGACAGGTGAGTCCGTTTTAGCCCCACTCCCCAGCTGCTTCCCGCTTCCACTGTCCTGAGCTCCCTGTTCCTAGAAGGTCCAGGCCAGAGAGGGAGAGGCTGGCTTCCCCTTGCAGGCACACAGCTTCTGCTTCAGCCAGGGGAACTGGCAGGAAACTCAGAAAGTGAATAAAGTTATTATTCAGGGCTCAATTCCGTGTCCCAGGGAGCACTTTAGGAAGGGACTATCTCCATTTTCAGTGGCATAGCCAGGATTTGCACGAGGAGGGAGGGAGGCCAGAGAAGTGCCCCTTGACCAGCCTGAATTCGATGTACTGGACTGAGTCTCTGGCCTGTAAGTTAATCCAACTCTGAGCCACTTAGGATGAGCCTGGGGACACCGAGCCAGGCCCAAAGCACGCTCTGAATTCCTTTTAACTTGGCTGAGCTTGACGTTGAAGCGCGGCTCAGGATTTTCAGGCCTTTCCTGTCTCACCCCAATTTGGCTGACTCCCCATGTAGCCAGATCCTTTGGGTCACACTCTCCTTCCTTGTTAGGTTGCTCCACTTCCACACTGCTGCCAAAAAACAGATTTATTTCTCTCGTTTTTCTTGGTCTCTGGGCTGCCTGGATCCCAAGGCTTATGTTGGTTTTGGGTAAAAGTTGTTTTTTTTTTTCACAGCCCTAAAGATCCTAACTCAGCCCAGGCCCTTTCCTAGGTTGGCTCCTTCTGTTTACTGGGAACCAGTCACCCAGAGAGGTTTCCATGCAATTTCATGTTCACTTGATTAGTCTCCTCTTGTCTCCTCCAATCCTCGTGCAGCGATGAGCTCTTCCCAACGTCACCAGCACAGGACCTGCGCCTGACGATCACCTGGTATCTCATCCTGGACCATCTCCCCTCTCTCCACAACGCCCAGGCCTGCGACTCCCAGCTACTGCCTCTTCTAGAAAAATATCTGCTAGATAAAAAGTTTATATACCAGCTACTTACCTGCTGTGGGGCCCTGGAAAAGTTACTAAACTTCTCTGGGCCTCAGTTTCCTTATCCAACAAATGGGGATCACAATAGCTCAGATTTGTTACAAGAATTCAATGCAAATGCTTACAAAGAGCTCGGAAGAGTGCCTGCCACATAGTAAACACTCAGAAAGTGTTAGCTACTATCATCATTATTATTGCTATGGTATTCATTAATAAAGTCAATGACTGTCTCATTGCGTATATGTCCGGGTGCTGAGCAGAATGACTAGCATAAATAAACACTCAATAATCATTGAATGAATGAATGAATGAATATTCTAAGCTAGTTCTTCTAAGGAAAATTACCCTTCCCAGGAAAATGTAAATTTAAAGAGAGGATCCACATGTCGATGACAATGCTTAACACATAAGTGACTAATGGTGCAACTTCAGGCATCTATGGGGAAAGAATTGAGAGTCAGTGGTTCTTTTCACTGTCTTTTGTACTGAGTCAGATACTCAATTGCTAGAAACACAGCTAGCCCAGGTTTCCTGGTCAGTAGCTCACGATTTTCCTTAGGGTTGAATATTCCTCTTAACTCGAAAGCAATAAAACCTTAGAAAGAGAACCAGCAAGGGGATAAAGGAGACAAAGGAAACTACTAGCTACAGGACCGGCCTTTCCCGAGTCCTCCCTGGGGTCCAAGTTGCCACAGTCTGTACATGTGTTGAAGCCATAAGGCCCACATGAGGGAGGGAAAGTGCTACAGGTAGCTGACCTTGGACCCCAGCAGAATGAGGCCCCTTCTAGCCCCAGCCCTTACACTCTCTTGGGGAGAGCTCTGCCCCCTTCTATACCTCACTAGAGATTTCTGGTAGTGGAGAGTGAAAATATTTTGTCTAAATTCTGCTGGAGGCTTGTGCTATGAATCTGCTATGGGTGATCATGACAGAATCTCAGTTGGGAAAGAAAGCTATCATTTCAAAATCAGAAGCGAGGAGTGAACCAAGGCCTGAGAGCTGCAATAAGTCCTCCCGCTGGTACCACACCCTGCTGCTGACAGTGACCCTTCATAGGTGTCATCTCATATGCTTCTCACAACGGATGAGTAGGTCGGTCGGGACCTTTATTCCTTTCCCTTTCTTTCTTTCTGGCATTATTGGAAAATATGTTCTTTATTTTCACATGGTTCAACCAAATGTCACCAGTTCCCTGAGTAACCCTCCAGAAATATTTTATGCATATACAAGCAAACACGCACATATATTCTCTCCCCTGCTTTACACAGACGGAAAGCTTACTTTACACACTTTATGCACTTTGCATTTTTTCACTTAATATATATTGGAGCTTATTCCATATCAGTATATATAGACTTACATCATTCCTTTTTGGTGGTTGCATAGTATTGTATTATGGAAATTAGTTTATTTAACAGGCCTATTTAAGTTGTTTCAATTGTTAACTTTTACAAATAAAGCTGTAATGAATAACCCGTGGGCAAGTATATCTGCAGGGTAAGTGCAAGTGTGTCTGAAGATAAATTTCTAAGAGAGAAATTGTTTGGTTAAAGGCTTGATTCATTTGTACGTTTGACAGTTATTGAAAAATTGCCTTCCATAACTAGCCCATATTTTTTAGAGATTACAAAATTGGATCTCAAAGAAGGTGAGTGACTTGACTAAAGTCATACAGATTGTACGTAAAGGACTGGGATGAGAACTTCTGTCTTTTGAGCACTAAGACTCTTTGGGCCCGTGGGCTCAAAGAAATTAGGACCATCTAAGAAACATCATACAAATTGCTGACCTATAATAAAATCTACAGCTTCACAGGTTAAATATTAAGTGCTGTGGATTCAACTTTAGAAAGCCACAGTCCTTATCCTCAAGAAACCTACAGTTTAGAAGGGGAGGGGTAAGTAAAGGAGCAATTTCAGTTTAGCAAGGTGGGACAAGGATGAGATAAAGAGATGCAGTGAGAACATGGGAAGGGCTCCTATCAGCTTCGGATTCCTGGAAGGGGAGGCATTTAAGGTGACATTGGATAATCTAAAAATGTCCTTTGTTACACTAATTATCACTTCTCTCTTCTTCAACTCTCTCTGTTTACCACGGTAAACCTTTTATCAAAGTTATTGATAAGTAGCAAAATGAATTGCTTTGTGAAAGCATGGTATAGTTAGAATGCTAATGAGAGAGGCTACCATATACTGAGTTCCCACGTGTGCCACTGTGCTTTCTGGCTTAGCATTACCTAGCAGTGTGACCTTGGGCAGGGAACATCTCCAGCGTGTGTCAGTACCCACTGCCAAAATAAAAAGGTTGACCAGATCATCCCTAGCTCCCCACAAGCTCTCTCAGGCTATGGTTCTATTTCTTCCAGGGTCACTGAAGCCTCTGCTGGGGGACGATGCACAAGGAAGGAGCCAGGACTAGGGGGTCAGGGAAAGAAGCAAAAGGACTAGATAGTCCTCAAACTGGCAAATCAGCCTGGGAAACTCGATTTTGAGAGAAGATGCTGCATATATCACATATATAATACTGAAACCACCTTATGGTTACATTTTTTCAAAGCGATTTCATATGCTATCTCATGTGCTCTTCATAACAGTGACGTGAAGGACAGAGTTAGGGAGGTGGAGAAACTGAGGCAGAGCCAAGGTAGGCTACTCAGCCTAGGTGTCATGGTGAGGCAGTGGTGCAGGCTGCGCTAGAACCCAGGACTTTTGTCCTGATACTGTTTTTCCGTACGCGAGGCAGAATTCTGGCTGGGGGCAATCCAGAGTCCCCATGCCCTCCAGAAGCCTACACTCAAATGGCCTTGGCAGTACAGACCCTACCTCCTTCACCGTCCTCCCAACAGCACAATGAGCCTTTCCCCAGGTGCTGGAGCAAGATTTTATTTCTACAAAATGGGTCTAAAGAATGGTTTTGGTGGCTCAGTGCCAATCAATCTGGCTGCTGGCCCTGCTCTGGCCTTTGAGTCAACTGTGATGGGACTTCTACCTGGCTCTGGTGACCAGGCTGGGCTCCCTTGAAAACCTGCCTCACTCCTAGCTCCTTTGGGCCTGGGCCCTGCCTTGTTCTTCTGAGTCCTTCCTCTCTGGGAGCCCAGCCCTGCTCTAGAACCCTATTCTGAGACTGATTCCAGAACCTCCACTCTGAGCCATTGTACACTGCTTATCCCTAGGCCCCCTTCGCTGTGCTCTGTTTAACAAGTAGACACCATCTGCTGGACCTCCCTCATGCTGACCACCAGGGACATTAGGATGTCTGCCTAGCCCCCATGACATGTTTTCCAAATAATTCTCTTGGCCTCCTGGGATGCCCACCTCCCGTTGCTGCTGGGTTTGCCCCTCAGCTGCTCAGTTACCACAGTGGATAACATCCCCACTCCAGTCTGGGTGATCTGGTGATCGGGTGTCTACAGGCTCTGAACTCTGTTTTGACAGCCACCTCTCACCTCCACCCCTTCAAAGCTGGAAGCTAATGGGCTAGGTAGCCTGGAACAGCTCGCTCTCCCACTCTTTCTGGGGCCCTATTGACCAACTATGAAAGTGCCCACCAGGTTCCCTTTCCTTACAGAACGCAGCCATCTGGGGCCCCTTGAGGGATGGCTCTATCTGAAAACAGACGTGATTACTATTTTCATCACCTTTATAATCCTTTAATCACACATTTGCAGCAGAGAGTCTGGGCAGGGTGAGTCCATTTATATAAACAGCAGGAAAAAGGAGGCTCTGTGCCATATGCCAACCAGGCTTAGTGGAAATGTAGCAATTGCTGGCCTTTCATGAGCAGGAAAAAATGAATAATACAGGTATTTATCCCCAAACAGCTCACATTCAAGCTGCTGGGACCTGTGTTTATATTATAATGGCTTTGACAAAGACATATCATCCTTCCATGCTGGCCTGAGCTCTCAGTTCTGTCAGTGGGCTAGAAGGCATGGAAGGACAGTCTCTCCGGGCAGGTGATTGCCCCTGAACGAAGAAACTCCCATGTCTCTGACCCTTGGATCCTGGAAGTATTAATCTGGAAGCCTATCTTCCTATCATGAAGGGGATACGGAGCCCAGGGGAGTTCCAAACCGCTGTTTGGAATTGGTCCTTAACAGATACAGGGTTGATTTTTTTCAATTTCAAGATGGGGAGAGGATGTGGCAAACAGGCGCTAGCACTCTGGAAGGGCAGGGAGAATGTTCTTCCAGGGTCTCCCATGTGAAACTGAGGCTTTTAACCAGTGGCCCAGGTGGTAGAGGCAGAAAGGAGGCCTTGGTGATAGTCCTGTGGCCCAGTCCACTCTGAGAAGGTCATCTCAGCCTGGGAAACACGCTCTGACTCTCTCACTTTTAGATAATTCCCTAAGTAGAGGTCGGTCTTTTCTTCCAAAGGATCAATCTACTTATGTATAAGAATCTCTTTTCTGGTTTGAATGGAGCATTATGATTTGCTATTGCTAGGTAACAGGTCACCCTAGAACTCAGCAGTGTGTAAGAGTAAGCATTTATTTAGCTTATGCATCTGTGGGTCAGCTGCAGTGCTGGTCTTGGCCAGACTTTGGGGGGCAGCTGAGATACAGCTCTGCACCATGTATCTCTCATCCTCCTTCTGGGGCCAGTGGGGATGGCAGAAGCACCTGAAGGTGAACAGAAACATGCAATGCCTCTTAAAACCTAGGCTCGCTGTCACATGGCCAAAGACCAAGTTAAGGAGTGGGGAAGGAGGCTCCGTTCCTTTATGGAAAGAACTGCAAAGTCACAGGGCAAAGGGCATGGAGAGAAAGAGGTGAACAATTTGGCCTAATGACACAAGGCTGCATAACCCAGAAAGATGTCAGAATCATGCTCCCTCCCTTGAAGGTCTTGCAGAGGTCTCCCTCCTCCCACCCTTCTGCCTGGAATAGATGAGACGATGGGGGACCCTCTGAAGGGGACCCCATCAGCCCAGAGTAATGTGGCCTTGTGACTCCCTCTCAATCTTTCCTGTGCTGGTTAGAGTGTGGGCACATAAAGAATGGAATGACAAAGAGTGTGTACTGAGCCAAACGACTACTTCAGTCTTGTTAGTGGTTAGGTCCTGATGAGTTGCCGTCCTCACATCTGAAATTTTTCTGGGAAAATAAAGTGGCCAAAGGAACATACAGCAAGGAGAAAAAAACAAGAACCACTACAGTCATGTCACGTGACCCACATCACAGCTAAATGGGAGCATGAATCAGAGATGAGTAATACTGTGCCTAATTGCCACCAGAGCCCAGCACATGGAGCGGAGACCTTGTAAGTGTTCTGAACAGAGATTTCACAGGAACTTGATAAAAGAGCTTGGCCTGGCCACGACCCTGGACTCTTCGAGCCAACATGTCCCAAGCAGACTGTTGAGTTTCCATCGGCGCAGAGCGGCTGCGAACTGGGCTGTAGCGACAGCAGCTCTCACGGTTTTCCAAAAATCCATGCCTGAAACTCTCCCTTCCCCGCCCTACATGCCTCCCCAATCCCCAAATTAAACAAACGCTTGTTGTTTTGTTCCCTGCCATAAAGCGTATTTTTTTCACAACGTCTCATTTACTAGAAGTTACTAAAAGAAAGCTAAATTGGGATTTTTGTCGAGCTGCTGATGACTCTTCCCTATTGCCCTAACTCATTTTCAGTGGCATTTCACCTCTTTGGTAATAAATTAGCTCTACCATTTCTGGCACAAAGAAAAGAGAGTTTAAATTAATTTTCAGCAAGGGATACTATTGGTCCAGGCAACTTCCCTCCCACTGTGTTAACATTAATGTCTTGTCTCGTTAAATGCCGATAAACAAGTGTAACACTCTAACAAGCCACAAATTGGCTTATTGACACCTCCGTCAGCTGTTCTTTGCTTCCAAAGCCGCTGCTTTATAGGCATACAGTGGTTGTACAAAGCGGGGGCTCAGATGGAACAACAGAATGAGGAGATGCTGTCAGCATCCGGGTTCCCTGGCTGCTCATTTTTGTTCTGACTTTCATCTAATAGCAGATTGTATTAATTTGGTCTCCCCACCCCCTGGGGTTCGTTTTTGTCGTTTTTGGCTTCTCCATAGAGGGGATGGGCCCCCTCCCCTTCCCAGTCCTCCCCAGCTTTCTCAAGGTTGGCCCCACTGGCTGTGACACTGGGCAGCCGTCGCCATGGCAGCAAATCAGACCACAGAACACGAAATTGCCGGTAGCCCTTCAACCTGCTCACTTGTGTGTTGCTGGGACCTGAGGACACCAGGACACAGGAGAGCAGGTGATATCCAGTACGATGCCCCACCAGTCTGCCAGGCCACAGAAAGACTGAATGGCCAATCACCGTTCAACAGGCTCTTTTTATTAGAGGACAAGGCAAGAGAGATTGGCCTTAACCCGCAGCAACAGAACCTGAGTTGAAAGATCAGGAAGAACTGCATGAGAGTGAAGATGGTTATGGCTATGGCCAGTGGCTGGTATGTGGCACGTGGTCAGGGCTGCCAGGTCTCCCTGCCTGACCCCTCTTTGGGATCCCAGCAACAGAATAGACAGCAGTCTGATCACCTGGGACAAGCTCAGGTGTCCCCAGAGGAAGGGGGTTGGATGAGATGACTCATTCATTCGGCATGAGGGTTCCATAATTTTTCTGGTATTCAAAATCTAATGCTATTTTTCAAGTTCATATTGTTATGAATTTATATAGAAATCTTATCTCTATGGTTCTCCCATGGGCACAGCAGTGTTATCAGTGATCAGTAGAATCAACAATAGGAAAGGGATATGAAAATAACATTTCAGGGTGCTAATCTCCAGGGAGATAGCTTTCCCGCCCCTGTCCGAGGCTGCCCCTCACATAGCATGGTTGGGGAAGGGGTCACACACGCTTCCAGCTCTTCTCAGGGACAGAGCCCAAAGGAGACAGGAAATTGTGTTGCACGTATGTGAGTGTGTGTTTGCACGTGTGAGGCATTAGGTGTAGAGGAGGCTAGCGTGGGGGAGGAGAAGAGCTGGTAAAGAACAAAGTTTGGCCCACTCAGGGTCGCTTTGATCAGGGCTCCTTTCGAAGTTTTCCTTTGCAGGTTCTTCCACAGCGTTGGAGGGCTCCAGGGACCTCTCTTTTCTCCCATCTTCCCTCACTCCACAGATGATCTCATCTAGTCCTCTGGCCCTAAATATCTGACAACTCCTATGTTGTTTTGATCTCCTTCCAGACCTCTTCCCTGAACCCTTATCTCTTGTCTCCACTGGATGTCTAATGGAGATCTTGAACTTATCTCAAACTTAACATGTCCCCAAACTAGCCCCTGATTTCTTCCTCTAAACCTGCTCCTCCTATGGCCTTTACCATCCCAATAAGAGGCAAAAAACCCTCTTTGCTTCCTCTTTCTTTCACACTCCACATCTAATCCATCGACAAATCTTATTGGCTCGACCTTTAAAATATACACAGAATCCAACACTTCTGACTGCTCTTCTAGTCACCAGTCTCTTCCTTGGTCTTCCTTGGTCCCCCCTTGCACCAACCTGTACAGTCTATTTTCAACAACAAGTCGAAATGATCTTTTGAAAATATGTGTCAGATCATGTCACCCTCTGTTCGAAATTCTCATTCAGGGAAAAATCCCAGTCCCCAAATGGCCCCCAAGGGCACATAAAACCTGGTCCTATGGCCTCCATGGCTCATCTCTTCCTTGTTTGCCTTGCTCCAGCCATGATGGTCTCCTTGCTTCCTCTCAAGTCTGCTGGGCTCACTCATGCCTCAAGGCCTTCGCAATTGCTGTTCCCTCTGCAGGGAATGCTTTTGCCCTGGATATGGCAAAGCTCACCCCTCAACCCCGACCACCTCATCTCATGTCGTTCCCTCACCCCCAGACCTGACACTTCCTTTACGTATTTCTTGTGTTTTCTGTTCCATACTTATTACCACCGTATTTTACTTACACATGTGTCTACTGTTACTGAAAGTTTGGCACTTGTCTCTGAGGTTGCATCAGAGGAACGGGGACAAGTGGTTTGAGGAGAAGGAAAGAGGAATTTATTAATTTTCTGGCAAATGAAGAGGTTGGCAGACTCCTGTCTCAAAGTATTAATACCAACGTCCTGCCTCTGAGCAGAGATACAGAGCTTTAAATGTTCTGATTAATCCCATAGTCCTGACTTCATCTTCAGCCAAGAAAATCTCATGACCTCTGCCTGGATTAATCCCATCTCCTGTGGCACAAAGAACAAAGGACACTCCCCTGCCCCTCCTGAATGCTGGCCTGAGGCAGGGATGCAGGTCCCAGTTCTCCAAAGGAGTGGGGGATGTTTTAAAGAGACATAAAACATTTTTGACACTTTTTTAAAGCCATTTCTTCTGTTACATATTCCCCCGTCCCCGTCAATATTACCCTTCCATATCTATGGGAGGAGGGGCGACTGCTCACTTCCTCTGTTATTGTCTTCTCCACTAGTATATACGATCCTCATTAGGGCAGAATTTTTTAGGGAGGTCGTTCTGCTTGTTCACTGCTACATCCCAGCATATAATAGGTACATAATAGCAATGAATGAATGAATGAGTGAGTGAGTGAGTGAGTGAGTACCATCACCCCTCTAAATCCCAGCTGCTGTCTGGATCCTCAGGCAAACATGGTGGCATGATAGGAGGAAAGTCCCAGGGGGGCTCCTATCTCTCCTATTCAGTCCAGAAAAGGCTTCCCTCTCTTCATCTACCTTCAACTCATCCTTGAGGGGTCAATTTAAATATCACTTCTCTAGCCTGGGGGCCTGAACTAGGTTCCTCTGTTAAATGCTTGTGTAGTTCCCAGTATTTCTTTGTGCAGCACTTTGCATGCTCCGAATTTTATAATAAATCATTCGTAGCTGTTGTTTAATGTCTGTTTTCCCTGTGAGACTGTGAGTGTCACCAGAAAGGGACTGCCTTAATCTTTGTTCACAGCTGGGTCCCCAGCATGTAGCACATGGCTTGGCACATGTGTGTGCTCAATTAGGAACAATTGACAGTTGAGAGAATATGGGATGTCAAATATTCAATTAAAGCTTGAAGACATGGCGGGGCCTCTCCAGGGTGTCACGGGCAGGCCCTCTCAAGCTGATATTGGATATACAAATGAGAGGTGGACAAGGGCTGGGCCCAGGTCAGGCGCATCCTGAGTCGTGAGAAGCAGCCCGGGTCTGTGTTCGGCTCCCTACCCTCTATGAGGGGCCTGCCCGTTGTAACATTATGGGTTCAGTTTGCAAATCCAGCCCTCAGGAGATCCTCTGTTCGCCCACAGTCAGAATGTACCTATAGGTAAGGAGGGCCTAGCCTGCGCCCTTGACCTTGAGTTCCACACTGACCAGCAGTCCATGAAGGGTATTAATTGAGAGGGAAATGCATGCATTTTCTACTCAGTTAAAAAGCCACACAATTTTAGAGCCAGAAGAGACCGTTTAACCCCATGCTTTCATTTCACAAAAAAGAAAACTGAGGTTCAGAGAGTTGAAATGACTTGCCTGAAGGTCGCACAAATAATTAATGACAGAATAAAGCCAAAATCCAGAAACCCTGATGTCATTATATGCTCTTTTTGCTATGCCACAATTGTACTTTTTTTCTTTTTTCCCCTGGAAATAAAACCCTTTAAAAACACCTAAAATTTAACAATAACATTAAGAAATGAAAGAGGGTGTCTAAAAAGTACACTTCAAAATTGTCATCTAAGTGCAATATATCACCTTTATTAACCGTTAACCATGGATTTTAATCTAACCTGATTTCCTTCCCTTAGGCTTGAGTAAAAGATTTCTTTTAGCTCACTCTGATTCCTTATTTTTCAGCTTTGCAATTCCAGACCAGGCCCAAGATTGCCATTTCCACTCAACTTCCTGACATAAGCCTCTCCTCAGGTGTGGGCAGATTATTCCTATACTGGGCTGAGGGAGCACACAGAGGAACCACGTCCTCTGGCCTCTCCCTCACCCTCCCCTCCCTTTCCTGACACTCCTGTTCTGCTGAGAAACAGTGATTCCTTTTGCTCCAAAGTTTCCTCCTGCTTCTTTAACACTTCCATTACAGACATATTCAGTTTTGCGTGAAATTTGATGGTAATTTGATAGAACCAAGAAGTTTTCTCAGTAACACTTCCTTATAGCTGCATCTCAAACTTGGTTTAGATACCAACTAAAGGGTCGATATTTATTACAAAGAAGGAGGGTACAGAGAAGTAAGAAACGTCATCATTTGTCTGATGAGCAGTTCCTGCTGGTGGGGACATACTGATGTGGCGAGTTGATAGCGAGGTCCGTGATGGGGACACCACTTCTCACCGCCCCCTGCTGCCTTCCTGGCCTCTCCTGCCTGAGGCACTGCAGGAGTCTCCTCCTTGGCCTCCCTGCTCCCACCCCGCCCCACCCCCACAGTCTATTCCCAATACAGCAGCTAACGTGATCTATTTAAAATGGAAACTCAGTCCTGTCACTTCTCAGCCCCAAGCCCTGCAATGTCTCCCCATTCCTGAGTGAAAGCTGACATCTTTACACCACCCAGAGGCCCTTCATATCGTCGTTACCCCTGCTCTGCCTTCTTCGTTAATTCTCTGATTTCCTTGTTACTCTCATCTTCACCCTTGTGTTCTCTCACGTCAGCCTCTTTGCTGTCTGCTGTGGGCTGAAAGCGTGTCTCCCCACATTCGCATGTTGAAACCTAGTCCCCACTATGATGGCGTTTGGAGGTGGGGCTTTTGGAAGTTGATTAGGTCACGAGGGCAGAGCACTCATGCATGGGATTAGTGCCCTTACAACAGAAGCTCCAGAGAGTTCCTTTGCCCCTTCCGCCGTGTGAGGACACAGTGAGAAGGTGGCCATCCATGAACCAGGAAGTGGGCCCTCACCAGATACGGGATCTGCCAGGGCCTTGATCTTGGACTTCCCAGACTACAGAACTGTGAGAAATAAGTTTCTGTTGTTTATGAGCCACCCAGTCTGTGGTATTTGGTCAGAGCAGCCTGAACAGGCCAAGACACGATTCCTCAAACACACTAGACATCCCAGCTCTGACACCTTTCTACTGGCTGTTCCACTTGATAAATCCCCTTCTTCAAGCCTTTGCCCAGATTATACCTTCTCAATAAGGACTGACTACTATGAACACTAGGTTTAATATGCCACACGCCCCTACGCCCTCTACTCTCAATCCCTTTAAGCTGCTGTACTTATTTCTTTTTCACTGCACCTAGCAAACCTTCCAACATTCAACAAAATCTACATATTTATCATGTTGATTGTTTACTGTATCTTTCCCCCTAGGATGTTAACTCTCTGAGGGTGAGGATCTATTTTGTTCCTTTTGTTCCCAAGCACCTAGGACAGTGCCTGGCGCAGAGCAGGCACTCAAGAAATACCTGTTGAATTGAATTGTTGAATTACTAAAGTCCTAGTATTAGCTAGCAGCTGACACTTTTTGGCCACTTACTTTGTGCCAGGCGTGGTTTTAAGCTTCGTAGATGCATTAACTCCTTTAACAGATAGTAAGTGCTAAGCTGAGACTGTTTTAATTCCCTCTAAGCAGTGAAATGCAAATGATTTTCAACCAGATGAAACATGTCATCCAGGACAAGGTGGAAGGGGAGGGGCTAAAAGGAGAAGGGAGGATACATGCAGTTTGAAACACTGATAGAGTGTGCCACTCGTTTCTATAACATGCATTGCAGAAATTAAACTTTAAAATATTCTAGTCTGCTAGTTGGGGTGGAGGAATAAACAAGATGAAATAAGAAAGAATTATAGGTGGCTTGAATGAAAATGAGGTCTTGAAATGTAGCATGCATACTACAGGTAAATAGAAGCACAAAGGGCAAGAGGGTTGACAAGATACGATTGATTTTTTTTCTGCGATGCTCATAGTTAAAAGAGCATTTAAGCTTACACCAGAAGTAGACTTTTAAAAATACATATGTATTCTGAGCTCTCCAAGCCTCTCCAGCCCATGGCTCTCTCATTCATGGTAATAGCTCTATTTCTCAGGTTCTCGCCTCCACCTGTCCACCTGGGATCTCTCTCCCCCTATGGACTCCCTGCTCCCTGGTATGGCTGGAGACTCACAGAATTGTTGGCTTTTTCCTTGAGTGGAATGGGATGGGCAGAGCCCTCACATACAATAAATTTGGTCACATGATGCTTCCGTGCCCGTAGGCTGTGCTGTCCAGAAGGATAGCCACTAGCCACATGTGGCTACTGGGCCCTTGAAGTGTGGCTAATGCAAATTGAGACATGCTGTAGTGTAAAATGCTAACTGAATTTCAAAGACTTAATACAAAAACAGTAAAATGTCTTAGTACTCTGTTTTTTGTATTGATTACATGTTGACATAATAATATTTTGAATACCGAGTTAAATTAATTTTTTTGTTTTGCCTTTTTTAATGTGGCTACTAGAAAGTGTAGAGTGACATCTGTGGTTTGCACTTGTCGTAGGTATTGTATTTCTACTGGACAGCACAGCCCCATACACTGCCATTTCTCCTGGGCTCCTCTGGGCCAGGGCACACCCCTGCCACCATGCCACACTGTTGGATTTCACTGTCACTTCTGCTGGGCAGGGTCCCCCCAGCAGGTCCTGCATCACCCACCAGGCGTGACCACCAGCCCTCTGCAGTGCTTCCCGCCCCCAGCCAGGTCCCCCACCGGCACCATCAAGTCCCCAAGGTCTCACCATGGCCAGGTGGGGGAGAGCGCCTCCCTTCCCCTTCCGTCTTCCTGCTAAAAGGGTCCTGGAGTAGAGAAAGTTGTCTGTCTTCTAGTATCTCGAGGTACAGTGAAAGCTTTTTCTTTTTTTTATTTATTGTCATCTACGTGGGAAAACATGGAGGCGGGCCAGTGCTGGGTTTTTACTTTGTTTTGTTTTTAATTGATTTGCTTTTTTTTTTAACCTTTAAAATTAACTTTATTAAGGTATAATTTGCATATAATAAAATACATTCATTTCAAGTATACGGTTTGATGAGTCTTGATAAATGACAAACCTGCGTTAATACCACCTTAATCAAGATACAGAACATTTTTATCACTCCAAAAAGTCCCCTGTGCCGGGGCATCTTTGAAAACCAGCTAAAAACTGTATTCAGAAATTTCCCTTCTCCCGGGCATGGGGGCTCACACCTGTAATTCTAGCACTTTGGAAGGCTGAGGTGGGAGGATGGCTTGAGGCCGAGCATTCAAGGCCAACCTGGGCAACATAGCAAGACTCCCATCTCCAAGAAAAAAATATTAGCCAGGAGTGGTGGCAGGTGCCTGTAGTCCCAGCTACTCGGGAGGCTGAGGCAGGATGATCACTTGAGCCCAGGAGTTTGAGGTTACGGTGAGCTATGATGACACCACTGCTCTCTAGCCTGGGCAACAGAGTAAGATCCTATCTCAAAAAAATAAAAAAAATAAATTTACCATCTCATAACTACCAGGCGCCACCGTTCAGGCCTGCTTCTCTCTCCCTATAGGTGGAGGAGTCTCAGACAGAGACTCCTCCAATCCTCCTTTGCTCAGGGCAGGAGCCTCTACCAGTTGCCCAGACTATCTAAATCCTGGCCCTGCACAAGCCCCTGTAATACACAGACTGAAAGGTTTTTTGTTTTGTTGTTGTTTTTGTTTAGTGAAGTATAAAGTGGCTTAGACACATTGATTAACCTAAGGAGGCTTCAAGGAGGAATTGTGTGTGTGTGTGTGTGTGTGTGTGTGTGTATGTGTGTGTGTTTCAAACGGCATTGAATAGATGGAAGAGCAATAGTTGGTAGATTTCGGGGAGAGCAGTAACAAGTCAGGCCCCTGCGTGATCTGGCCCCTGCAGGGATCTTCAATCTTAGCTCACACTATTTTATCCTCCCTTACCACACTCTAGCCACACTAGATCTTATTTCAATTCTTCAAACATGCCAAAATCATTGCCTCCTCAGGGCCTTTGCACAAGCCACTCCACCAGCTAGACTGCTCTTTGCCCTCTACTGCATACCTGACTACTTTTTGTCCTTCAGACATCAGCTTAAATGGCACCACCTCATAGATGGCATCTCAGACCACCCAGACTACAAGAACGTCCCTCGTTATTCATCTTCTTTTTAATATTTATTCCAGTTTATTATATATTAATTTGCTTGTTTGCATATTTAATATCTGTCACTCACATTAGACTGTGACCTTTATGAAAGCAGAAACTGTTGTATATTACATTGTCTTATTTGCTCATAATTCTTCCTTCTTTTCCTGCACTTGCATGGCTTACCTGTGAGTGGAGTATTCTTCCCTACCTTCCCAACTTTCAGTGCGGCCCTGTGGCTTGCTTTGCTGGTGATACAGTAATGTAAGTGAAGAACACTGTGTCCAACCAGAGGCTTTAAACCTGCTTGAATGGTTTGGCTTGATTTCTTGGAGCTATTGATACTTTTATTTGCTGTAATAAAGGCTTCCCTACATAGCTGTGGTTTCTTATTCTTGCAACCTGAAATGAAGACCTGAGAAGCACACCTGAACCCAATCCTGAACCCCGAAGAAGAACTCTCCCAGCTAATCTGCAGCTCTGTGAGCAAGAAAAACAAATGTTTTTGTTGATAATCAGTGATGTTTTGCGGTAGTTTCTCATGCAGCCTTGTTGTAGCAATAGCTGTCTGCTACATGGGCCTGCTACATAAAAGGCACTCTGTAAATATTAGTTCAATGAATGACACATTTGCCTTTGGAGAAAGTCCAAAGAAAGCTCTGGAAGCTCACACCCAAGACGAAGTGAAAGGGAAGGCTGAGACATAGGAGGAAACACAGCCCAAAGATTCCTCGGGATGAATCTCAGAAGAGCGCTTTGTGACCTAGTAGGGACTTCAGATTTGGTTCCCAAAACCACACTAGAATTTAAGATGTCCTAACCAAAGTTCTAGACAGAGGAGACATTTTTGAAAGTAGACTGTTGACTAGAGGTGAGCCAGGTATCACGATTTAGGCATAGAATCTTGAAAGCGCAGAATCGTGAAACAGAAACAGAGATCTATCTAATCCAGCAGAGCAGAGCAAATTGCCTGCAGTCCTCTGTTTGGGGATGGAGTGGAGATAATTTTCCACATCTCACTTTTTTTTTCTTTTTTCAGTCCCAGTGCCCTTTCCACTACTCTGGGTTGATTCTAATGAAGTTTGATGAGGGAAAAAAGGAAGGAAGGGGCATATGTGGGAAGATATGTCAGTTTGGATGAGGATCAGGATCGAGGAATATCACCTTGTTTCACTCCCAGCAACGTCTCTGTGGGGAGAGGGCTGGGGGCACGTGCTAAGGCCTGGAGCAAGGGTCCCCTGTGGTTTGAATCCTAAATCGCCTCTTTCAGACAGGGCAAGCCACTGAGGTCCCTCCAAAGACACAGTTACATTGACTCAAACCCAAATCTGCCCAGATGTTTAGGAAAGTAAGTCTCCTTCCTGAATCCATCCGATTCCGATCACCCTGCATCCCCACCCAAACAGTGTTCAGGCTGGGTTCAGGGCATTTCCTTAGTGCAGCTCAGAAACATTCATCTCTTTCCAAAAGCTGATTCTCCCCTCTGCGGGCAGCGTGGCGCCAGGCAAGGATGCCGGAGAGGGACCGCTTCCTCCGTGAGAGGAGGCCATTCCATTAGCTGCCGGTGCTGCTGCTGTTCTTAGCACCTTGCCAGGCTGTCTGGCTGCACGCTGGATCTGCTTGTTCACCAACAACCTTGTCAGATGTTCCCAAGAAAGGCTGTGGCTGAGGGAAGTGAAAACATAAATATTGTGTCATTTTCCTAGGCTCTTCAGAGGCTGGGATCCCAAGGGGCCCAGCAGTGCCTTAGAGTTAAACTCTTCCCATTTCTGTCCTCTCCCTGTTAACTCGTCCTCCTTTCCTCACATCCCACCCTCCCCCAACACGTTCGTCTTGTCAGAGGCCTGGAGAAGGAATATGCTGATGGGGAACACTGGGGTTCCAACAAAAATTTCAGCGGATTTCAGGCATCTTGCTCTGGAGACGGCTCTGTTATCAAGAAGACTCCAGCCAGTGCGAAAGGCCAACATGATGTCCAGGCCATGTTGAACAGGAGCCACTACGTGGTCATATCTTGGGACTTGCTCTGGGAGCTGCAATTGGGTGAGTCTGGAATGGGCCCAAGCCTAGAATCAGATCTGCCCACTGAGATGTGGAAGACCCGGCAGGAACAAAATCAGAAGCTTGATGTCCCACCCAGTAGGTTGCATGTTGACGTCCACAGTAAGATAGAGTCAGCTTAGGGAAATGGGCTGTTCTGTGTCTCAGCCCCCACCATGTCTACATGTCTCATCATGGATGGAGTTTCAGGCTGGGAGCAGAATATCCCAGGAGACAGAGCTACGGCTTCACAGACCACGCTGAGTGGGCAGCTGGGCTTCTGTCCACAGAACTAAAGGTGAGGTTCACGCATCAGCACCTCCCCCATGCCCAGTCCCTCTGCTTGGGACAAAGGTCCTGTGTGCCTCATGGTCCACTGGTGGCACAGGAGACTGGGAGCAAATGGCCCTGACCAGGGGACAGCCTGGTTTGAAAGGGGGCCTGCTCCTTTCTGTGGTAATAGTAAGGATTGGGGAGGAGGCACAGAGGGGTGGGCTGGGAAGTGGGCAGTAGTGGCTTGAGCTTCTGGGATCTCTCCCTATTGTCTTGGTCTCTGGTCATTTGCCTGGCAAGCCATGTAGACATTACCACACTTTGCCAAGGAAACGAGGAGCATCCCCCAACCATGGGAAGATGATGAACCATCTCTCTCTCTCTCTCTCATAATTGTTGGGCTTCCTGCTGTAGGCGGGACGAGGATGCTCTTTGCAGAGTGCAGTCTCACTGCACCCTGGCTGTAGGTCGAATTCTTGGAGGAGCTTCAGCTTTTGGCACTCAAGAAACTGAAACAGAGCAGGCTGGAGGTGGAAAAACACCACAGCTTAATACATTTTGAAGGACAGTGAAAAAAGACCTTGGCCCCAAATCAGATTGTTCCTGATCTAAAATTAAAAGCGACTTAAGCCTTAGCATTCGAGAAGAGCGGCAGATAATGGTTGTGAGGGTGGGGAGAGTGATTGCTTTTTTTTTCACCTCATGGCTGGGAGCAGACCTTTCCAAGATTTCTCTGGACAGGATTATTTACTGTCTTTAAAAAAAAAAAAAAAAACTTTGCACTTTGCATGAAGATTTGCAAATGCCAGGCACACGGCATGCCGGATGCCCAGCCAAACCTCTTGTGGTTAGCCTTGAAATGAGATCATTTCACAGTAAGAAGGAGGTCAGGTTGCAAAGAAGAGAATTCATTTGGCTGCGTCAATATGTAGGCTGCTGCAAAACCACAGAACAAAATTTTGTTGCCCTGTCATAGCAGTAAGCCTTGGACACAAATCTAAACTCCTCAAGCATCTACTCCCATCTCTTGCAAGTTCCTCCTGTATACTCACTTCTTTCACTTTGCTAGCCACTCCTTAGAATGATACGATATGACCGAAATTCCATTTTACAACACAGGTGGATCATAAGAAACTTCCATGCACTCTTCTGAATTAAAAATGTATATGTGTGAGAGGGTCATACCTATCTCTCTCAAATTATCTTCCATTTTCCCAGCCAACATGAAACAAGGGGTGTTCCTTTGCCAGCCCAGCCATCAGAGGAAGAGCCTTGTCCACCTCCCCCTCAATTTGATTCAGTCAGGAGTTACTGAGCACCCCCGTGTGCCCAGGGCACAGCCAAGTGCCCCAGGAGCAGCAACGCACATGTGGCCAGTTCCCTGACCTAAATGCATTTGGGTCCTCATTGGAGAGACATACGGATAAGAAATGATTACAGTCTGTAACACAGTTGATGAAAATGAGTGGGAATTTAAGTGAGCCAGTCCTCTAGTTGGGTAGAAGGCAGCTGAGACAGGGAAAGGGCTTCCGGGGCCAGTGTTGTTGAGGAGACTTAAAGAGGCAGGACCCAGGATGGGACCATTTCCTTCCCTATTTCTCCATCTATGCTGATTTCTATTTTATCTCTGATAAAACTCTATGGAGCTTCATACCCACAGAATAATGTTTAACTCCAGCTTTGGTTTCCTGAGTATACCAGAAGGCTCTGCTGATGAAAATTTTTTAAAAAATGCCTGGACTCCTGGTCCACCACAAAGCAAAGTTAGTGAGGGCTGCTGCCCTTGCAGACCAGAGAGCTAAGCACAGCACCTCACTGAGGGAAGGGGTTTTGTCAGGCATCTGACACACCAGGGATTAAGCGTCGGCTCTGTTCCTGCAGCTTTGAGCAACCTATTTAAGTTCTCTGAGCCTCAGCTTCTCAACTATAAAATGGGGATAACAATGGCACTTGTTTCCCGGGGCTGTGGTGAGGATGAAACAAAGTAAGCATTTAATGTGCCCGAGTGTAGCGTCCGACACACAGCGGCTACTCAATAGCTATTTGCTATTGTTATTCTCCTTCCTTTTTGAATTCCAAAATATTAAATCCTTTCAGTAACAGCGTGTCCTACTGTCCAATAAATAAGTGGTGACAAACAAACAAGTAGGGTATCAGGAGTTTATAGGCTATACTCTCCTGTTGATGGTCACCCCAGATCATTTGGCTTTCTTATTCATGTGGATTCCGGCTGGGGGATTGATTTCTGGCTCTTTCCCTAGGAGGACAGAAGTTCACAAATGACTCCCTCTAGTTATTTATCCCATTTATCAATTCTAGCCTGTTAATGGAAAGGGCACTGAAATAAACTGCAAGGTATATATTCCCCTTCCCTTCGGTTTGTTTGTTTGTTGGGAAGCAAAAAAGAAGAGACAAGCTTGGAGCGCATCTCAGATCCATAAAAGACAAATTAATTATCCCCAAGCAGAAGCTGACCTTTAGCTGGCCCCAGCTCTAGTGCCTGAGCCACAGCTGCACCTGCTTTGAAGATGACAATATCCACTTGCTAAATACTAATAATTAGTCACCAAAGCAGGATAAAGAATGCAGAGCAAAGTGAACCTGCAATTACTGTACTCATGCGCATCCCCTGCGCCCTTGGAGGGCCAATTACCCCGGCACATTACCATAATTGGACTGACATGTTAACAGTGTCCTCCGTTCTTTGAAAGTGTCACTGTCCCCCTTTCCTGCCCCTCACATCTCTGAGCCTGTCGACTGTTCTGCACTGTGCTTTATGGTTAGGGCTGGCTACAGATGTCAAAGCCGTACATCCCCTTTAGGGTGCAAGGGGTTTACCAGATGGCCCATGTGCAGGCCAAGCACCTGCACAGAGGATTCTGGGATGAAGGTCACTGCTACTCCCACCTCCAACCTCTCCCTCCCTCAACTCCACCTCTACTTCTTTTGGAAAAATAACACAATTTGCAAGTGGTTCCGTTGACCAATCAATGGTAGATGCGGTGTTTCTCCCTCTGGAATTCCAGCCCTTCCTGGGGACTGCCTGTGTCACCTGCATTCAACTCAGCAGTGGTCTGAGCCTTGGAAGACTGTGGTGGGTGGCCTGACTACAGGGGCCCAGGCTGCTCAAGGAAGGGTGTTCCCAACTCACAATCATAAATAAGGACAACTATGCATGGAGCCGCAGACCCTGACCATCAGAAGTGGGCTGCTTTTGGCTCCTAAGGGGTAGCAGGAGAGCTTGGGCAGGGGCAGGTTGGCAGCATGGGGCTCAGCCAGCAGTCCTGCCCCCAGGGAGCTCAGTTCTGGTAACAGGCACACCTCCCTCCAGCGGCCTCCACCTTGGCCCCCACTGCCTCAGCACCATTTTATGAGGTGATCAGTGTCCTATCGATTGAAAGAAGGCTGCCGAGCTCTAGTACCAGCTTTGTGCTGGCAAAGAAGCTGATTCTTGCTACTGACCTTTCCAAAGCAAAAATCAGTTTTTAAATTTTTTTTTTTTTTTGTCTTCTTCTCCCTCCTTTTCATCTGATTTCTTTCCCTATTGAGCAGCAAGCACTTTTTTCTTACAAGTCACTGCAACTTTCCAAGGGAAAAGAACTTGGTTTCTGGCTGTGTTTCCACACCCTGGGGAGCCAAGCCACTGGAAGGAGTCCCTGGGCTGTCTCCTGCCCAGCCTCAGGTCAGGGAGCTGTAGCAAGAAAGGCCTAGGGTGGCAACATTGGCTCAGGGCAAGAGCTGGTCTGGTAGAGATGTAAGGATTGGGAATGGGGACATGGTAAGAAGGAACCCTACGTCTACCCTTCTTCTCAGGGCCTCTGCGTTGCACAACTCCAGAGGGCACTGTTCACATTGTATTCAGTGTGCACGGTGCCTCCTGGAACTCCACGGTAGACATGGAAAATGGTGGGCCTAGAATTGGGCAATGTGGTGGCCCTGATCACGCACACACACACACACACACACACACACACACACACACACACATGCCTGTGCACCCTATGTCTTTGCCTTCTCCCAGAGCTGTTCTGGATTTCATGGGCCCCAGGCTCTCTGCTGTTGGTGCTACTCATGCATGAAATGGTCCACAGGGACAATTTCTGCTCTAATAAGCACCACAGTGTACCCTCCCCGTCACAAGCACACACACAATGTGCTCCTTGGTTACCTCTGCCATCACAATACTACTCCTGGTATAAACCATTCCAAGATTATGGCACTATGGAGTATTAGTGGATGAATCCAGTCCATGTCCAATCCCCCGAACTCTAAGATCCAGATAAAGCAAAATGGAAAATTTAGTCTAGACACATCAGATGTTTTGTCCTCCCTATTTTCATTAGTCACTCACACTCGGAGATGCAGATAGAAGGCTATACGCATATATCCACAACAAGACAAATGCAGCCACCAACACGGAAAGACATGCAATACCCATAGGCACACACACATTCCAGAGGCACTCAGCCCCTGCACAGAGCTATACTGATGTGCACAAACAGAACCATGCAATACCCATAAGCACACATTACGTCACACAAACACACATTCATATGTAAACCCAACATATACACTCAAAAAGGTAACTACAGGGCCCCTCCATATGTATTAATACAACATTCTCATGCCAGAAATGTTACCTGGAATGTGCCAACAAGTCTATTCCATCATTGTATCTTCACAGCTTTCGGGTCGAGCTCTGTGGTAGGCATTCCTTTCTGGGTGGCCGACCCTTTATTGCTGGAAATATGCAGGGCTAGTTGAGTGCTTTTGGAGAATGATTTATGGGATTTTGCCTGACTCCCCACCGGGGGCCCTGGTCCTATCTGCCCATCACATTCCCTTGGAGGAGTCAAGAGTTTCAGTATCCTCCTATGAACGGCTGTGCACAGCTGTGAGCTCCAGGGCCCAAGGGATTCCAAGCAGCATTTTCTTTTGCCTAGAATGTGTGTTCTGGGCTTCTCAGAAAAAAGACAGGTCCAGGCGCTCTGATTCTGCTTCCAGATAAGGAAAGCAGAGTTCAGACTCCAGCTGCAGAAGGTAATTCTTTATAGCCCAAAGGAAGAAGTACTTGGACCTGAGGCATAGGGGGTTGGAGGGAAAGAGACAGCGCATGTGTCTCAAAGTGGGATCTGGATTGCTTTGCCTCAAACTTATCCCTAAATTGGCCTTAGTGGCAAGAGACCAGATCCTCTTAGATGGGTCCCTAGGAGCTCCCAGAGAGCTGTACAGATGTGACTAGCAGGGTGAAGACAAGGCCAGTGTGGCCTTGGTCATGGGCTAGGGAGGGAGAAAAGATTAGGGGAAAGATAGAGATCCCACAGCTGTTATTTTTTAAATCTCTGTACACCTTGTGCTTAGATATCAGTTGTTTAGTCTCAATTAAGGTGAAACTAGGCTCTGGAATGGTGGCAAAACCCCTGGGCAGAGGAAGAACACTGAAACGGGGAAGACTTCTGGAGAACAGGCAGAAGCTCAGGAATCCATCCCCAGGGCAGAGAACGTGTGGTTTCTCCTCACCTCCCCAACAGCCTCCGCTATACAGAATGGCTGCCTTCGGGTGACAAATGATCCCCATTAATTCCACCAGCTAATGAGCCAGTTGGTGCCATCATCAATTATACTAATTAACACACAGGGGCCTTGGAGGCTGGTACACACTTCTTGATGCCCCAAACATTTCATTCACTCCGTCTCTGCCTGGGGCGACTGCTTGGCCAAGATGTAGGCCCCCAAGATCCTGTGGAAAGAAACCACAGGCACAGCCAGCTAACTTAAAGCATTCATCTTCTGCCTCATTCCTTCATTTATTCGTTCAACCAACAAGCCATGAGCATCTACTGAAGTAGGTGCTGGGGCACAGGCAGAAATAAGACCTGGGACTTCCCATCAAATCAAAGAGACAGACAAGTAATCAACTAATACAAAGTGCTAAGTAGGCTCTTATGTGGACATGTACTTTATAAAGCATTTCAGAAACCTCGTCTCGTTTAATCTTCACAACCCTGTGAGGAAGGTGCTATCGTCTTCCCACTTACAGATAAGAAAACTGAGGCTGAGAGCCATTATGTGACTCGCTGCCCAAGGAGACCAGAGGTGGGACCTGAATCCGGGCCTTTGACTCTGGGCTTTTCTCTTCACAACCCAGGAAAGTAGGAGAAACCATCTGTAGCTCAGTCTGACTGGTGGTTTCAGGGACAGCTTTTCCAAGCGGCCTGAACTAAACTTTAGTGGATGAGCAGGTTGAATCAGTGGCAAGATGAAAAGGAACTTCAGGATAAAGAGGTAGCATTAACAAGGCCTGGGATGGCAGGTGCATAGAACATTCTATAATCAGCCTCATTTGGCAGGTCGTATTGCAGAGTACACAGAAAAAATACATTTGTGAGGCAGAATGGAGGTAAATTTAAAATATCCCAAAATTCCAAAAGGCAAAAAGTGATTCTGGGATATTTCTCTGAGGCTGAGTGGAAAATCAGGGTTTAGAAAAGGCCAGATGAAAATTTATCCTCAGCATCTGTCATGCTGTCAGGGCTGCAAGCAACAGGGGAGGATTTCATTGCTCAGACCTCTTTTTCCATCATCCACTTTATCATTCTGCACTGTTTTTCCATAAGCTAAATATGCCTTCCCCTGTCTAAACACTTGGTTCCAGGCCCCTGTCTCTGCTGAGCGACCTGTCTTCTCCATCTCCCAGGCTGCACCCCTGCAGCTGCTCCAGCCCAGCTCCGGCTGTGTCTGCTCTTGCCTCCTCGGCTGTCTGCCAGTGTAGCCCTTGTAGCCCCTTGGTACAAAAAGACCTCTTGCCTTGTTCAGCTTTTTTAGTTCCGGAGGTCAGGCTGCCCTGACTCCAAGGCATCCAAAGGCCAAACAGAGAGAGAGAGCAAGAGAGAGCTGGGGCAGGGTGAGACTCACTGCTTCAAGAAGCAGCCCTTGCATGTGATTGTCCCCCCAATCCCAGGCTCCTGTACCTCCCCCTACTGTGCCTTTACCCCCTCCTTGCTTCCTTAGAGAGCAAGGCGCTTGGCCCGTTCTAGCCTCTGCACCCTCACCCACAATTGGGTCTCAGAGAGTAAAAATACAGGAGGCTCAAGGCATGTTTTTTGAATAAATCAGGGTCTCAGACACCAGAGCACTAGGGCAGACTGCTTAACAAAGGTGGGTGGACTGCGTTCTTGGTGAATCCTGAGCCAAGGTATTCATTTTTAATGGTGTTTCAGAGCCTCCCAAAACCACTTCTTCCCACTCTCAGCCACCGCTGCCACTAGATGCATGTCCGCTTAATTACAATTCATGAAGTGCTTGCCTATTAATAAAGCCTAATTAATCCAGTCATACCACCCTGCAATGCCATCAGGGATGCAGAGCCCATCGGCCACCTTGGCAGCAGCCCTGAGCAGAAAGGAGTTAAAGGAGACCTAGCCCCGGATCTGGCCTCCCTCCACCAGAGGGCTTTGAAAGCAGCTCTTCTCCAGGCACCCAAACTCGGAGGCTGACAGATGTCTTGCCTGGCTGGTGCTTGGAGCTGTCCCCATCCCCTGCATGCACAGTCTTGTGTTATCATGCTGGTCTGTCTCCTGATGAGACTGGAAGCTTCTTTGAGGACAGGATTGTGCTTACTGAACTCTGTAACCACCCAGCCTGCCCTCTCCCTCCCTCTACCCTGGCCCTCTGGCTTAGGATTGGCTTTGTGTGCATATGTGTACGCAGGTGTGGCGTGGGGGAGTTGAGGGTGCCTGAGGAATCACCCTTCCTGTGCCTAGTCTGGGGAGCAGTGTGGGATGCGGAGAGAGTACCAGCTTTGAAGCCAGAGATTTCAATTGCCAGTCTAGCATTGCCATTCCCAGCTGTGTGGCGTTGGACAAGACCCTTAACCTTTCTAGGCCTCAATGCCATCATTCGTAAAATGAGGATAGCAGCACCTGCATTGTAAATGGTTGTGAGGATTACATAACTTTTTGCAAACAAAAATTTTTACTGAAATAATATATATATGGAGAAAAGTCTCATGTCCTAAGTATTCAGTTGAATGAATTTTCATAAGATGAACATGCTTCTGCAACCAGTGTGCAGAATAAGAAACAAATAATACCAACATGCTGAAGAATTTGCTTGGGCTCTCTGTAAATAAAGTAACTTCCGTGACTTGTTTAGTAAACTGCTTGGCACATGTATAGACACGTAGTAATTAATTTCTCTCCCTCATTTCCAAACATCCTTATCCTATCACCACCACAACTGTATTAGTCAGGGTTCTCCGGAGAAATAGACCCAATAGAATACATATATAAAGAGATTTGTTATCAGGAATTAGTTTACATGATTATGGAGGCTGAGAAGTCCCGTGTCCTGCCATCTGCAGGCTGGAGACCCAGGAGAGCTGGTGGTGTAGTCCGGTATAACGGCAAAGGCCTGGGAACCAGGGGAGCCCATGGTGTAAGTTCCAGTCCAGGTGCCAGGGAAGACTAATGCCCCAGCTCCCATATTCCTCCTTTTTATTCCATGCAGGCCTCCAGTGCATTGATTGAGGCCCACCCACACTGAGGAGGGCCAACTGCTTTACCCAGTCTACCCGTGCAAATGTTAATCTCATCCAGAAACACCATCACGGACCAGAATAATGTTTAACCAAATATCTGGGTACCCTGTGGCCCAGTCAAGTTGACACGTGAAATTAATCATCACAACAACAAAACCCCAATCAAACAAAGCCACCAGCACCCAGATGGCAAGAGCTTTTAGGAACATCTATGCCATTACAAAGACATGCCCTTCCATCAGAGTTGGTGCCACTGGATTAAGGTGTTGCAGACAAGCAGAATGAGACCCAGGTCTCTGACCAGGGGCCAGGTACGCTGGTTGCTTCCCAGTTCTCTATGTGAGGGAGCAATTCACAGACTTCGAGAACCAGAAGAAGCCTGGAGGCCATCACAGCCGAGCACCTCCTGATGCATGAATGACACTCTGGCCTTGCATCATAGGCATCAAGTTTCAGCCTGATCTATGCATAGCCCTGGGATATGCCCAGCATCCTTCCACTGGTCACCTGCTAACTTCTTAAGAGTCCAGTGATGAACAGACAGTGATAGGAAGGGTCTTCTAGGCAGAATCTCAAATCCCAGCAACCACACTGGATTGGGTGGCTATGGGAACAACCTTTGTGGGAAAACTGACAACCCTGGGGCAGATGCTTGCTTCTGGGACTGTCCAGTCCACTGGGCTCTAAAGAGAGGACATAGCTCCATGCTTCCTTTCAGCAGAATAGCAGATGCCTACAAGGGGTGAGGGACGGGATTCTCCTCTTTCTCTGTCTTTGAATTGAAGAATATTAAATCAGAAAGGGACTTAGTAGACCTGAAATTACACCCCAAAAGTCCAGTCATTCTTTTGGACTCAGAAGCGTTTTGGGTTTGAAACCCTATGGAAAGGGGCCCATGTGGAAGCGTGCCCTACCTAGCAGGCGGGTGTGTCCCAGGGTGAGACAGAGTCAGGTCTGATGTAGGAAAAGACATTCCCCCGCGAGAGCTGCACAAGTAGGGCAAGCTCCCATGGAGATAGTGAACCCCATCACTGAAGAGGCCCACACACAGGCCACACGGCTGCTCCACAAAGGTGTGGCAGAGGGAATCCGAGCTTTGGAAAAGTGATCAGCTTTCTTTACTTTACAGTTCTCTCCCTGCTGGGATCCTGCATCTGTGAGCTATGACACCAACCCAGGCATGCAAAGGAGGACATGTAGGATCTCAGGGTCAGATGGAACTTCAGTGGCCATGTGGCCTGAACTCCACTCAGCAGAGGACTGTCCTCCATAGTCCTCCTGCACCATCTCGACCCACTTCCACCCGACAGACTGGGCTCCATTCCCAGCGGGGTCATTTATGAAGAAGGTGTGTAGTGACCTAATAACTCTGGATAACCCACTTAACTTCGCTGAATCTCGGTTTCTTCATTCATGAAAACAGAGGGAAACAACACTTACCTTGAGGTCCTGAGGACAGAATGACATATCTGAATCTATCTAGCACTAACAGGCACTTGGTATAAAGGTCCCTCCTTCTCCTTTCTCCTTCCTGCCATCCCTCCTCCCTTCCTTCCCATACTCTCCTTTTCCCTTCTTCTATAGCCCGTTTCACAACTTGTAACTGTGCCTTTGGTTGTTGCTTACTTGCTTATTGTCCAACACCCCCACTTGCCTGTGAGCTCTATAAGGACAGTGGTGTCCACACTGCCTGAACACAATGACTACTAGGTAAGTACTGGTTGAATAAACCAATGAACCAGCCTCCCAAACTTGAAGAAGCCCAACACTACTGAAGATGCTCTGTTGGCAGCTGGACTGATCTCTCCACCTGAAAGTTGTCCCTTGAGACAAACTAAATCTGCCACTGGTATCTTCGCTCTAGATCTTAGTTCTGTCTGCCTCCCCTCCACCCACACTCCCTGAACCCGCAGAAGTCCTTTGCTGCCTGCACGAAACAGCCCTTGGGATAGCTGATGGTTATCTGAGTTCTCCCAAGTCCTCTTTCCTTTGAGCTAAACATTAGGCCTCCCCTTCCCTCTGCCTCTGCCCCTGCTTTGCCACTCATTTCTAGAGCCCTGACCAGCAGGCACCCGCAGGCGGGCTTCCCTTGACTGCATGTGGTCATTGCCAAGGGCTTGCTTAGTAATGTCTTTAAAAGGGCCTGGGCTTTTGCATTACATTGATTTGCCACCCTTCCCCCAAACACATACGCGCGTGCGCGCACGTGCACACACACACACACACACACACACACACACACACACAAAGAACAAAATCTCCTAATGGCTTTCATGCCCATATATCCCCACTTAAAAGAGTTTTCCGTTTGACCTTTCAAACAGAAAGATTGTGTTTATAGTCATGTTTGGAAAACTAGAAAATCCTGTGCAAATGAAAAAGATTTATCTCAACATTTAGCTGACATCCATGACCTTTGATACATGATAGCAGTGTGTAAACTGTTTATATCTGGACAGACTGCCTGGAGGAGGAGAAAAGACAGACAAAGAGATTCAGCCCCATGTGAAGAGAGCTATTTGAGTTTTATGATAGTTAATAGAGTCCTGTGTTGGGGAAAGTCTTCTGTTTCATGCCAAGTGGTTGGAATTCACTTATTGCTCAATAAATCCCATTGAAGGGCCTCACGAATTAATACAGTGATGGGATTTCTGCCTTTTCCATATACATGAATTCAGTAATAACTGTAATTATTATGAAGTTATAATAAAACATGATGTGTTATGCTGTTAATTCAATGGCAATAAGGATAAAGTATGGGGACTTCCCTGTCTCTTCATCATTTTTCCCCTTAATTATGGAACAATTCCCTAGGCTGAAGGCAGGAGGAAGAGGCCTCAACCTGCCTTGATGGGGCTTCCTCCTCAGTGTCGTTGCCTGGTTTAAGTGGTCCCAGGCTCCCATTCTTCTGGGGCAGGAGGAGGGGGCGGGTCTCAGCAAAGGAGATCCACCATTTCATGGGCTGAGTTAGAGATCAAGTGGAGAGATGGATAAAAAATGCCAGTCGTTTCTCCCCTACCTCCTTTACCTACCCCCAGCCACTCCAACTGCACTTTTGAACCATCAGTCCTGCCCATCTAGGCCTCAGCTGATTGGACTAGGGTGGACATTTTAACCCAAGTGACCAAATATTAGGACAGAGGCTCAAGAGTTTGGTGTTGGGGTCTGGAGCTGGGGAGACCTGCAAGGTCAGGGCTGGGGCAGCCTCCTCCCGCCATGACCATGCCAAGGTAGAGTATGCAGTTCCGCAGCAAGAAGGAGGCAATGGAGCTGCCTGCAGAGAGAAGAGGAGAGACAGTGTCCACCCAGAGAGGCTCAAGGACAACCCTGGTGGCTGATTCTGCAGGTCCCAGTGGCAATCTCTCCTGGGGCTTGGTTATACTTCTTGTTCTCAGCTGGCATAGGTTATATGCATCATTCCAAAAAAATTCCCTTTTATTATTTTATCTAGCCTCCGTGAGTTTTTAGTTTTATATCTAAATAACTCTCAAGACTTTACTGAAAACTCCATGATAGGAATCCTTCTTATCTCGTTTATCATTGTTTTCCTGGTACCCTGAACAATGCTTGGCACATGGAACTTGCTCAGTAAAATGGTTGAATGAATGAAGGATGAATGAATGGGTGAATGGAAAAAACTAGAACTTGGACCTAGTAAAGGACAATCTTCCTCAAGGAGGCCCAGTTTGTCCCAGTTGGACATAGGCCATTGCCACCCATTTAACCCTAAGAAAGAACAGCTGCCCTGCAAATATGCCTTCCAGGAGGCTGTCCTCTGGGTCAAGGTGGAGAGAAGCACTCCAGACCAGTGACAAGGAGTTTTCCCTTGGGAACCCTAAACACACCCCCATCTCTCTGAAGCATGCTTCTAGCACAGGTTGGGGTTCCTCAGCCTGAAAGCAAGGGGTGGGGAGAGACTCAGAAGGTCCTTCAGTCTATTCACCTGCTTCCAGACAGATCTGCCATGGGCTGCATCATAACTCAAGACACCACGCTGCACTCATTTGTCCAACAGTAGCATTAACCACTGCACTGGCAAGGCTCCGGCTGGCTGCTGAGGATATAGAGGTGAATGGGTCAGACATAGGCCCTGCCCTAGGGAACTTAGAATCCACTAGGGGAGAATCTAGACCCTTCTCTGCCTCCAAAATCTCCAAGGATGTGGTTCCAGAGCTAGTCATGCCTGTGCTTCCTGTCAGTTCCAAAGTCCTCTTCCTGCTGCGGGTCCCGGGGGGCTTCTCGAAGGAGAGCGGGGAATGGGAAGGGAGCCCAATCCAGGCCTCTGCCTTCACAGTGCCTTTAAAGGTTTTCCTTTGCTGGGGGGACTTTCTATTCACCAGCCTCTCACACTCCGAGGAATAGAACTGGAAAGTCAGTGTCAGCCAGGTGGAGAAAGCCAGGGCCCTGGAGGTTATCTTCTCTAAGGCAGTAGGGACGTTAAACATGAAAATGTGTGGCATCCCCCTTGATGTGACGAGGGCGGGGAGATGCTGTTCCTGTGGGTGATGGATTGTCTCCATGCTTCTGAGGGCGTTGCAAAGTGACAATGTTCTTGCGTCTCTCTCCTCGTGTTGGGTCCAAGTTGTGTCTCAGTTATGGTTCACAACGGAAGGGAGCAAATTCGTCTTATGTCTAGAGTGGAGAGTCACTATGGACGGTGAAGACTGGCTACAAATTCCCCCGGCGGTCCTGAGAGTAAGCAAAACCCGGTTGGACTCTTTCCTTCTCCCTGTCCTCCCCAGGCCAGTCTTTCACCTTCCTCGATGTCAGACACTGGCTGCTCCCTATACCCCAGCCCACCCGTCTCCCCGAGTGCTCTCTCCCAGTGCTCTGCTCTCACCTCCCTTCAGGGTCTGAAGTATCACTAATGAACAAACATGCACCAGATCATTATCTGTAGCCCTCCTTCTGTGCAGAATTTCCTGTCACTGCATGGGTGTGTGGCCATGATAAAACTCATCTCTTCCTCCCCTCCCCACATAAATCTGCTCCCCTTTCTGTGTCCCCCACCTTGATACCATCAGACAACCAAACCAGAAAAACCTACCTCTCCCCTCAGCTCCAATCAGCCACCTTCTGTTTGAGTTCCCTAAAATATTTTCAGATTGGTTTCCTTTTTCACGCGCCATGCCAGTTTCCTTGTCTAGCTGTCATTGGCTCCTGCTGGATCCACCAGGTGGCCTCCCACTCAATGTCCTCTATTTTTCTTCTCGGAACATTTCACACACACACACACACACACACACAAACAGACACACATACACTGCTATTTTTCTTCTCAGAACATTTCACACACACATACACACACACACACACACACACACACACACACACGAGTTGGCAGCCACTAATTCTGGCTCCAACCTATCTTTCTGTCTCCACTTTCTTGCATTCCCATAGATGAATCTCACCTTCCAGCCAGTGGATTCCTTTGTCACCTCCAAGTCTTTATCTACGTTGTCCCCTGGGACTAGGCTGTCTTCTCCCCCAGCCCCTGCTCGTATGCCTGGAAATAACCAAGGTATCTCCAAGCCTCTGCTCAAGAGCCTCTTTCCTGGGGAGCTGTCTATGACCCACCTCCCTCTGCATTCTGACACCATGACGGTGTCAGCTCTTTAACTCCTGGACTCTTCTGTTTCCTCTGCCTGGAAAACCTTTGCTCTCGTTCTTCACAGGACCAATTCCTTCTCTGGGGTCAAGCCTAATGTCACAGCTGTCCTACCTAGAGTAACTGCCATCGCTGCCCTGTCCCCTCTGCAGGCCCTCTCTATCACATAGCCTTGTTTATTTCCTTCCCTACACTTATTACAAATCCTGAGAATCTTATGTGGCCAGTTAGGCTCTCCGGGAAGCAAACTCAGCTGGAGCTTAGCTCTCAAGATGTGTGTTGAAGAGGACCCTGGAATCAATACCAGGGGCAGGAAGTCGGGGAAGCAGGTGTAGGCAAGGGACAAGTCTGTCCTTGATGCAATACCAATGACGAACCTGGCTGACCCCAGAGGAAACTCTGGAGATAAAACGTTCCACGTTGGCCTGAAATGGCTGGGCTTTTATACCCTGTTTCCATCAGTCATTGGATGGGGTCACTCTCAGAAGGGCATGGCCTCGGGCAAGGTGGCCGTCTGCATCTAGTGTTAGAGGGCCTCCCTGTTTCTACAGAGCTTTTGCTCACTTCTGCATTTTGTCCAAAATTAAAAAAAAATATATCGAGAGCTAAGAATAGATACAAAAGTACAAAGAAACCCCCTAATTTGGAGGGACAATCGAAACCATGCTTTCCTTTTTCAGTAATTGTTTGACTCTCTCCGCTCCAGGGCTTTTTTGCAAGTCCAGCATCTCCACCAGCCTCGTCTCTGGCCTCTGGCCAAGGCAGAGAGAAGACAAACAGAACCTGGCTTCCCTCCGAGTCACTGCCTCTCGGGCCTGGCCTTGGGTCTGGCTCCTGCTCCTTTCCCTAGCTCGGAGCCCCGCAACACAGGGGTCCACGGCGTACAGGGAGACCAGCAGGGAGGGAGAGGCCTCAGGCCAGCAGCTCCGAGAGGGCTGGATCTGTGAAGTTCTCCTTTCTTTCTCCCCCCACCTCCCGACCTCTGGCAGATGGAGGCAATGAGGATTATCCCCGAGCTTTGAGTGGTTCCAGTGCTCACTGAACAAAGGAGGGAGGAAGAAATCCTCTTTTCTTCCTCCCCTCCTCAAAGCTGATAAGAAATCGGCAAAGCCTGGTGCAGGAGCTCTCAGCCACCTTCCTCCTTCCTCATCCTCATCGCTGCGGCACCTGCTCTCTCCCTTCAGGTGAGATCTGGCAAGTGCCTCTGAACCTCTTCCTGGCTACTCTCAGGGCCTCATCTCACCTTGGCACCTCCGGAGGAGTATGTCAGATGATGTCCCAAGGGAAGAGATCCTGGACAGGATGAGAGCAGAGGCTGAGCCTGGGGCAGGACCGTGGCAGGTGGCAGGCGGCAGGCTAGGCTGTCAGGCTCACGTGCTAACTGTCACATGCTGGGCCTGCTCAGGACACCCTGCTTATCCTTAGGTAACCCCCACATGAGGCTGGTCTCAGCAGGTATTGCATTACACACTCACACATACACACGCCACATACACAAATCCAATATGTTGACGAATAGTGTCTTTTTTTCTGCGGAGGTTAGATGGGGAGACAGAGGAGATTGCATTGCACACCAAACGCCAAAATTTCCCAGGCATCCCTTTACCATCTCTCTGCTCACTCCCCAAACTTCCTCTCCCTCAGCAGCTACTTCCTT
Source organism: Propithecus coquereli (assembly GCF_000956105.1). Taxonomy (NCBI): domain Eukaryota; kingdom Metazoa; phylum Chordata; class Mammalia; order Primates; family Indriidae; genus Propithecus; species Propithecus coquereli. The sequence continues at coordinate 79,771 of NW_012146634.1, forward strand.
TCTCTCTTGGTTGCTCTCACTGTCCCTCAGACTCCTCTATGTAGCCCCTTCTGGCTACAGAGATCTCCACACAAGCCTGTAAGATCTGGAACTAAACTCTTTCTGCCTCACAGGGGGTGGTATCCCGGCATCTGAGGGGCTCCCAAAGCCCTACATTCAAAGTGCCCCCCTACCCGACTGCTGACTGCTGACCAAGGCCTCCGCTGCCCCATCCTGGGAAAGATCCCTGGACTTAGAATGTCAGAGATGGGGATTTGAGTCTCGGTTCCACCACTTTTTTTGCCATGGGATCTTGGTAACAAAAGGTACTTGGCGTGTTTCACCTTGCACTCCCGTTGACTTTGTCTCAGGAGCTAGTGGGGACCAGCGATGACCCAGCAGATGTCTGCGGGAGGCAGCCGAGTGGACATGGCGGAGTAGACAGAGCTCCTGCCAAGGATTCTGTTGGGCAGGAAGTGCAACGGTGAAGGTGGGGTGGGATGGGGTGGGCAGGCCACTGGAGATGAGTGGGGTCACACCTGGGCTCACCCCACACTGCCACACGGAATGCTCTGTCTGGCGGAGGGAGATAGGTGTGTTAGCCTTGCGCCTGCCAGCCCAGCCCCTGACGATAAGATCGGTGAGGGCAGGAAGAAATCTCCCCTTCAGGTCTTTCCTGTCCAGTGGCTCCGGCACATGTGTGGGCACACGCGAACTAATTAACCCAGCACTTCGAGCTGCTGATCTCTGCTGTGCGCACCTGCACATAACACACTTATGTCTACACGGCCTGAAGTTCTTCACTCTTGTACGAGAGTTCTCACTCCCGTCAGATGGAAGCTCCTCGGTGACCGAGATCGTTTTCCCCCATCGGACCAGGAGAGCCCAGGGGACAGAAGGGAGGAGGGGCACTGAGCATAGGGCAGCTCTGTGCTGGGCGCCGGAGGCCTCCCCCCAGCCCTGGTGCCTGGTTGCCTCGCTGAGTCTATAGTCCCCTAGGACAATAGCACTGCCCGGCTGGGTCTGCAGGGGGCTGAGGAAAGGGCCCAGCTGGCAGCACTGTGGGGTCTGGGGGCTTTCAGTGGATGCTGCTGGGCGTCTTTCCCCTTTCACGCCGTTACCTCGGCTTTCCCATTCTCCGGGGCCATCTGGCTCTTCCCTCCCCTCCTGTTCAAACCTGTGCTGCCAAGTAGAGATTCAGTGTCAACGGTTAGTAAGCCTTATGAGTTTTGTTGGGAAAAAAATGAATGAAAGGCCATGATTCAGAAATATTTTCCATCCCGGGGATGTTTGCATCTGAGCCCGCTCTCTCTCTGTGGGGTGAAGAGCGTGATCCCAATGTAAGGAACTCCAGGTTCCAGTGTCAGGAAGGAGAAATACATTTTTGGTTAGGGTATCTATCGTTCCTGTGCCCTGCCTCAGGGTGGGACCTCCAGCGGCTGTGCTGGCCCCAGCACTCAGTGGAAATGGCCAGGGAGGGGTGGGGCTTAAGCAGAACCGCCTTAGAAAAACTAGGCGACAAAGCCACGGAGGCAGACTGTTGTGGTAGAAAGAGCACGGGATGGCCAATGGGCCTGATTTCTAGTCCCAGCTGAGCCACCCTATGGGTCTTAATCTCCTCATTTTAAAAAATAGACGGGAGGATGGTTTGGATCGCTTCTCCACACCTAGCATCTGCGGCCACATAGCAGCGACACTGAGGCCATCTGGGATGAGCAGGGATCTGCGAGAGCTTTGTCAAGGATGCAACAGAAGCTCCCTGGAGCAGGAGCCAGCCCACAGAGGACCAGAGATAGATCTGGAGACACGGGAATGCAGTTCATCCTTCCAGGGACACTGCAGCAGCCAGGCCAGTGTGGGCCGGGACAACCGCAGACACACAATCCCTCTGTGCTGAGGGCCTCCTGCGAGGGGCACAGGCGAGGTCAGCCAGATCCCTACCCGGCCTTCCTCCTGGGAGTTTCCTCCTCGGAGCAGCACCATGGCTGGGGAGCTAGCATCTCCTGCATGATTCCATTTAAATGAAATTCCAGAAAAAGTAGAAATCAGAAAGCGGTTACCGATTCATTGAGGGAAGGGGCCCAAGGGAAGCTTCTGGTGTGCTGGAGATGGTCCGTATCGCGATGGGCAGTGGTTACACGGGTGTGTACGTATATCGAAGTGCACTGGCTGTCCACCGAGCTTTGTGTACTTTATGTAAATAACAACTCAAGAAAAAATTAATAACTGAAGAGTTCAGAAATGGTTCCAGGCCAAGGAGAGCAGTGCCAGAGACAGGGAGTAAAGTGAGGGGAGAGTGGAAAGCGAATCTCCACCAGGGAAGAGCTGGACAGATAGGGGAGGTGGTCCTGAGACTCCAGGCCAGGGGAACACACAGAGAGCAAAGGAGCAGGAAAGGGGAGGAGCAAGGGAGAAGAGAGAGTAACAGCAACCAGTGTTTGTGTGCTGGGGGGATATGGCAGCTCGTCCAGAGACGGGATCTGGCCTTAAGATCCTTGAGATGACCCCTTTGTCTTTTAAGGGCAAGACTTCTGGGGCATTGGCACACCTGGGGGATTAGCTGAGACACATAACAGGTTTTTGCCAAGCTGTGGGACTAATGTTTGTGGCCACATGGAGTGACAGGGGTGGGGGTAGTCCTCTGATATCCCCACAGATAGGCTGCCTGGAGACGCACCCTCTCCCAGAAATCCCTCTTATTGGATTTTCCGGCTTCTGCTGTCGGAAGGAACCACGGTCATCTAACATTTAGAGTTTGCAGACAGCTGAAATGTGACATGCGCCACTTAGAGCGGTCCGACATTGATGTACAGTGTTAATATTACATTCTAAGTGGCTTCTGTATGTTATCCAAAAATGAGGAATAAAACTGAGCAAATTCATTTCTTCTTTTAAAAAATAGGTGGTTTTAAAAAGTGATGATTCAGAGCCTCACAGTCGTAGAAGGGATCCCACGTCACTGGGGCGAGCGGCCTCTCACGTTCGGGGTGAGTATGGCAAGTGCGTGTCCTCATTCATCTTGGAAGAGTCGGGAAGATGAAACTCCTCGAGAGCTCCCTGGGGGGCCGGGGCAGCCTCCTCTGCTCCCCACACCCCAGCCCCTTGTCTGCTTGAGCACAGCCAAACCTGGGGCTCCAGCCAGGGCCTCCTCCATTTGCCATTTACCTGCTGGTGAAGCATGGGGGGCATGGAGTCAAGATGCCTGGGTTAGAGTTCTCTCTCCACGGCTGACTTGCCGTGGCACCATAGTACCTCAGTTTTCTCATCCGTAAAATGGAGTAATAACACCTACCTTTCAGGATTATTATTATACAAGTGGCTTAAAATATATAAGGTGCTTAGATATTCATCTGCCCGGGACATTTTAAATGCTCAGTAAATGTCGTTATGGTGATTATTATTATTGTCCCTAGAGTATGCACATTCCCTAGCGGGCTTTTTTTGCTCCCATAGACCCAGCAGTGTGACATTTCCTCTCTCTCCTCATCTCCCTAGGCAAATGCTTCCCCTGCTTTCAGGCTTAGTTTTGAGTCCAGCTGACTGCATTGCCTTCCCTCTCTCTTTGTCCTCTCATGTACAAAGAATCGAGAGTAGGTTCGGCAAAACCTAGACCTTTTTACAGAATGTCTGGTGTCGTTCTCTTGTATCTCCTCAAATGTACACTAACCTCTTGAGGGCAGGGCCTGGGTCTTATTTACATAGCGTCTAGCCCTGGCTGGGCACTCCCTGAATGGAGGCATTTGCTGTCTTCTCTTTGGTGACCCACGGACAGAAACCACAGTCCTAGCTGGAAGCCCCAAACCGAAGCTCCCGAAAGTTCCCCTGTATGAGTATACGCTGTGGAAAGGAATCCACTGCGCAGTAACCAGGTAAACGGAGCCCTTTCTGGCAAGGAGAATGTATTTCCCTGCATATGCTACCCAGACTCCTCCCCTGAACTCTGCCTTCTAGACATCCCACTTGGACACCACTTGGCATCTCAAACAGAGCATGTCCAAAAGAGAACTCCTGTCATTCCTACTCAAACCAAGTTGTCCTGCATTTCTATCCATCTCCATAAAGAGAGTTCTATCCTTCCATTTGCTCAGACCAAAAATTCTGAAGTCAACCTGGATCCCTTCCTTTCTTTCACAACCCACACTGAACCCATCAGCAATCCTGTTATCTCTACCATCAAAATATGTTCTCACCCAACCACTTCCCACAGTGGTGCCCTGAAAGCTCATTGTTAAATATTTGTAAATTCGCAAGCTGGTTGTTAAACATTAAGTACTTGAAGTCAGCTATGGCGGAACTATTTACACCACAGAAATTGGCAGAAGCTATAATCAGAGCTCTTTTCTTTTTCTTTTTTTAATTTTTTCCACAGAGCTGGCACACCAGAGCTCCACTGACTTCTCACCCTTTGCACAGCTACCCACATGTTCAAAGCCTTCATCATCTCTTACCTTGACCATTGCAACAGCCTCCTACTTGGTCTTCCTGCTTTTACCCTTGTTGCTCATAGTCTACCCTGAACATAGCAATCCTTTTAAAACACAAACTGGATCGTGACTAGGCTGTGCTCAAACTTTCCAGTGGCTTCCCCTCCTACTCAGAGCAGAATCCTAGTTTCTAACCATGCCTTAAAAGTTTTACACATGTGACCCTTCTCTGCCTCTCTGATGTCACTTCTACCACTCTCTCACTTTCTTCATTCCAGCCACGCAGACCTCTCTGATGCTTCTTGAATATACTCAGCATTCTCCTACCCCAGGGCCTTTGCACTTGCTTTCCTCCTGCCTGGAAAGCTCTTACCCTGGATGAGTCCATGGCTTTCTGACCCATTTCCTTTATTGCTGTCTTTGTGAGAGATATCTGCTTGATTACCTTGTCAAAATCAGCTTCCTCTCACCCTGCTATTGTTCTCTACTCCCCATACAATCCTTCATTTTTCTCTAGAAAGTCTATCACCACCTGGAACATTACATATGTATTTGTTTGTGGGGCTATTGCTTATCTTCCCATCCCCATCCCAATTAGAATGAGAGCAGAGACCTTGTTTTGCTCATTTTTGTGCCTTTAGTCCCTAAAATAATGTTTGGCACATAGTTGGTGCTCAATAAATAGGTGTTGAATGAATAAATACCAACTCAATTAGTAATATTGAATTGGTGCTCAATGCATACGTGATGCTGCCCACACCCCTGAGCCATTCCCAGAGGCAGAAGGAATCACCACAGCAAGGTGAGCGATCGCTGATACTGTACAGACAGGTCCTCTCGATCTCCTTCCCAGGGGCTCTGGTTCCTCCAAGGATCTCTCACAGCTACCGGGAATTTAAGAACACTTACCTGAGCTAATACCAAAGTGCCAAGACCCCCAATGAGAATGAATTCCTTAACAAAACAAAAACTTAAGATGTCAGTTTGAAATCAGGCTGAATACAAGCTATTCTACCAGTGTTTACACAGCAGTGTTTTCGTAAGATAGAACTGGAGTTTCAGGCTGGATTGATAAGAAATCAAACGCTTGATTTCTTCTTCCTCTCCGTGGGCAAGACCCCAAGTGAAAAAAATATGACATATATGTGAATATATATCAGTGAATATATGTGTGTATGTATATACATATAATTTTATGTGCCACCTTGAATATATGCATAAAATGATTATATTTAATTTTATGTGTCAATTTGAATATACATACACACACATACAAGCACAATATATATGTGTGTGTGTGTGTGTGTGTATTTAATTTTGGGTGCCAACTTAACTGGGCCATGATGTGCCCAGATCTCTGGTCAAATATTATTCTGAGTGTGCTTCCTCGTGAGGGTGTTTTTGGATGAGATTAACATCTGCGTGGGTAGACCGAGTAAAGAAGATTGCCCTCTTCAGTGTGGCTGGTCCTCGTCTAGTCAGTTGAAGGTCTGGATGGAACAAAAAGGCTGACCCTCCCATGTGTGAGAGGGAATGCTTACTGTGAGTGTATATATAAATCGTGAGACTGTGGCTGACAGGCAAGGGGACATTTGCAGGCAGGCAGAGGTTATGACGCTTTTAATGTAACATGTTCCTTAGACAGAAGTTCCCGGTGAAATAAGGCATAGTCATCCACCTTCCTAGTGTCCTTCTGTTCACCAGCAGCTGTCTTGCTGCCATAGGACAGGGAATTCAGAAAGCAGGAGAGTCGGGCTCAGCCTCCAGAGTGGCACATGCCCTTCAAGGTCTTTGTGCCATCTCTAGATTCAGAGCCATCTCCATTCAGGAGACTCTGTGTGTTGGGGTGGGGCAAGGTGAGGTTATAGAAATGGCTTTTTTCTGATGGATGGTTTAGAGGGTTAGAATCCATAGGCGGAGGAAAAGAAGGGTGAACAGTGCAGAATGCAATTTATTAATTCACTAACTGTATATTGAGTGTCTGCTGCACCAGGCACTGCATGGGACACTGCATATAGAATGACAAACAAGTCAGAGACAACTGTCTTCCCTCCTCCACTCTAGCTGGGAAGGCTAGTGGGGCGAGGGGCCCTGCCTGAGAAGCTGAGAGCTGAGCAGAGACGCACGTGAAGTCAGGGATTAGCCGTGACAATATCTGGAGGAAGAGCATCCGGCAGTAGAGCCAGGGAGGGAATGAGCTTGGCATGTTAAAGAGCAGCAGAGGCCAGTGCGACGAGAGAGGAGTGGACGGAGGGAGACGAGACCAGAGAGGTGATCAGGGCCAGGTCATGAGAGAGGAGTGCCAGGATTTGATTTTTATTTTTAAATCATTGCCTGGGGTTTGAGCATAGACTAGGCTATAGGAGGTGGGGGACAAGAATGGATCCAAGGGATCAATAGGAAAATGAGGTGAGAGACACTGGAGCCCTGGGACGGGGTGGAGCTGGTGGTGGCAGATTTGAGGTATCCTTTGAAAGAAGCCCAGCAAGACTTGCTTATGAACTGGCTATGAGAAAAGGAGAGAGATCAAGGAACACATTTTTTTTTTTTTACCTTAATAGTGATGCCCTTTACTGAGATGGGGAGAACTGGGGGAAGAAAGGGGTATGAGATGGACATGGGAGGTAGGAGTTACGTTCAGCCAGGTGTGGTGGCTCATGCACACCTGTAGTCCCGTTGACTCAGCAGGCTGGGGCGGGAGGATTGCTTGAGCCCAGGAGTTTGATGCCAGCCTGGCCAACATAGTGAGACCCTGTCTCTAAAAAAAGAGTTAAAAAATTAGCCAGGCCTGGTGGCTCATGCCTGTAGTCCCAGCTACTCAGGAGGCTGGAGGATCACTTGAGCCCAGGAGTTTGAGGCTGCTGCGATTGTGCCACTGCACTCCAGTCTGGGCGACAGTCAGAGAATCTTGTCTCTAAAAAAGAAAAGTGTTATATTTAGACACATTGAGCTTAAGATGCCTATTAGACACCCAAGAGGAAACTTCAAGAAGGCAGTTAGGTTTATATGGCTGGCTTTCCACAGAAAGATTCAGGATGGAATTGATGGACTGAACTGCTTATGTACAAACTTCAAATAAATACCAAGTCCTTATCATTTGTTCAATAAACATTTATTGAGCACATACTATAAGGTCGAGTCATATGAAATAACCATCTTTTTATGTCAAAGATTATTAAATATTGGCCAATTTCATGTGGTTTAAGCTAGCATATCCAAAGTGCCATGCTAAGCAAGGATTGTGAAGGAGAAAGATGTATAATATTAAACACAATACCTACTCTCTGGGAGCCAACAGTCCAGAATGAGAAATAACATTTTTGTTTAAATCTGGTGATAATAACAACTTATATATCAGTTACCAGGTCCAGGCCCTATAATAAACACCTTGCATGTATTAAATGATTTAATCATCACGACAACTTTATGAGGTAGTTACCATTATTATTTCTTGAAAAGGGTAAAATAACTTGCTTAACCAAACTGCAGTGGGTTAAAGATGGCCACATATTCTTTACCACTCACCCTATGGAAAAGTGAGGCCCCACCCCCACCTCGCCCAAATCCTGTGACTAGCTTTGACCAATAGAATGAGACGCAAGGGGTGCTATGTAATCTCTAAGGCCAGGCTTTAATAGATCTGTGGCTTTCACTTTTGACCTCTAGGAGCATTCGCTCATGGAAGCCAGCTGCCACATTAGAATTCCAACCCCCTGAGACCACCATGCTGTGAGGAAGCCCACGCTCACTGAATGCAGAGAGATGCTACATAGAGGAGCACTGAGGTGTCTAAAGGACCCCAGCTGACGCCTCCTAGAACAGACTAAACACCTAGATGAACCAAATTCCAATCTGTAGAACTGTAATCAAATAAATTAGCTGTTATTTGAAGCCACTAAATTTTAGGGCAGCTTTCTATGTAGCAACAGATAACCAGAACACAACCAAAAAGTAGCTGAGCCGGGATTTGAACCCAGGCTGTCTGATTGCACAATTCGTGCCCTGCACTATCACACTATACTGCCTCTCTAATGTATGGGGTGCATACGATAAGCACCATTGAGTGATTATACTGTAAAATCTAGGATTTTTTTTTCCTAGAGTGATACTGACGCACAGATAGTCAAATAAATTAGCATTCCCATCTAGCAACATACTTGGAACAAGTTTAAACACCAGTGTATGCATAAATCCACATAACCTCATCACTGAAACTATAAAATACATAATTGTGTCTTATCATTAACATCCAGTGAGAAGTGGTGAGTATATTCACTTTTTATTGCTGCATAACAAATTACCCCAAACTGAGCAGCCTGAAAGAACATGTATTTATTAGCTCGGTTTCCATGGGTGTGGAGTCAGGCACAGATTAAGTGGGTCCTCACTCAGGGACTCACAGGCTGCAATCAAGGTATCAGCTGGGCTGCATTCCTCTAGGAAGCCTGGGGTCCCCTTCCGAGATCACGTAGCGGATTTCAGTTCCTTGCAGATGTAAGACTGAAGTCCTCGTTTTCTTGCTGGCTATCGCTGGGGGCCTGCTTGCAGCTCCTCGAGGTTGCCTGAAGCTCCCTGATCCTCAAAGCCTCTCACATGGTGGTGGCTTCCTTCCTTCAGGCCTGCAGGAGAAACGCTGCCCGTGCAGTCTGCTAAGACGGAGACTGTATCACCTCACGATATGATCACGATAGTGACAGCCCATCCCCTTTGCCGTATCATATTGGCTGGTAGCAAGTCACAGCCTGTGCCTACACTCAAGGGGAGGAGACGACGGAAGTATGTGAGTTACTGGGGGTCGTCTCAGTGCCTACCCTGGTTGGCTTTCCTTTTCATGATTTTTGTGCTCGTACTTACTACCTGTCCTCATTATTCTGTACGACCCGCAAATGCCAAGATTGCGTGATTTTAAAAAAAGCCAAATAAATGAAACAGATAGTCTGAACTGTGGAAAAGGTGACAAATATAAACCGAGGCCACACGTTCTAGGAGTTGAGAGCGAGTGTGCTGCATGTGACGGTCTCTTCTGTTACCTGGTGGAATGAATCCTGGGTTAGAAATCAGAGTCCCTGACTTTAGTTTGGGGTCAGCCACTGACAATTTGTGTTAATATTGGGTAAGTCATTTAATCTTTGAGATGATTTTTTTTTTTTTGCTTTCTCATCTATGAAATGTGATTAGGGGACATAATGTATACAAAAGGGCATTATAAGCAGTAACGTTTACAAGGCTCTGTAAGCTCAAGTACTAAGCAAATTTAAAGGCACAAACAGCCTTTCCCGTCTTCCCTCCCCCGTTCCACGTTGTCCCCCCCACTTCTCAATACAGTACAGCAGCAGGCCTGTGACTTGCTGCTCGCCATAAGAGAGGGGAGCCATGAAAAGGCATGCTGGGCAGAGTCCCTGCTGCACCCAAAGATGTAAGGTGGGTGCAGGTAGCAGGCAGAGGAGATGGCCAGCATGTTCGGGAGATGGGCTACATTTAGCTAATGGGTAAATAGACTGAGCAAATAAGTACATTTGTTAAGAATAATGAAAACCAGGTTTCTCACTTTTGGAGCTGGTACTGACAAACACGAAAAAAGGGGAGGCTAGAAAGAACTCTAAGGGGTTGGATTGTAATTGGAGGCATCAGTATAAACTCATGGTTTCTATATACAAATAGCATGAACGTATGTGCGTGTGCACATATATACACAATCCATTTGTTTCCTGGCTCTGTGCACTGCAATGACACCACAGCAATGGTGAGCATACCACATGCTCTGACCTTGGTGTCTAAATACCATCCACCATTAAAAGCAACCAGTACTCCTTAGAAAAGCTATTGATATCGGGCTGGGACAGGGAAAGAACAAGGTGATCCTGGAGGATCTCTTGTGCCAGAAAGTAAAGATGCTCAAGAAGTGACAGGGACACTTTAAAAGGACACAGAAGCCTTCTTGAAGGGATTCTTACTGGCTAAATCTGGGATAATTTGGGCATTGAAATAAATAATGATAGTGAAGATATAATCCACTGAACAAAATAGAAATCCATAGGTCCACATTGATATAAATAAAGAAATAGGAGAGAAGGAAAAGCTCTTTTAAAGTATAATGCCAAATAAATGAGGATTAAATCGTGGAAATAGAAAATCACCATTTGGCAACCATCATGGTGGTGTTCGATTCAGACAGGAGTCATCAATGGAGGCCAAGGCTGGTGGGTGGAGGTGAGATGGGGAACAGGATATTGGCACCCTACATAATACTAATAAATTCCAATGGGGAAATGGTGACTTTAAGGTGGAGAACTTGGCAACACGACTAGGGAGTCAGCCAGCGTTGAGACAGGTTGACATCGTGTGCCCCCTAGTGTGATGCGCCGAGAGGAGCCTGGTGTCACTTGTGTGGTATTCCTGCCAGGACATCCCGATCTGACTCCGCCAGGAAGAAACAACAGACCACCTGCTGAGGGATGTCCTAGAGAAAGTGTAAGGCCTGTCCTCTTTAAAAATGGTTGAGGACATGAAAGATGGGGAGACTGAGCAACACTTCCAGATAGAGGAGACTAAAGGGACATGGTGACCAAATGCAATGTGAGTTCGTTGATGGAATTTTGGACCCAATGCCACCAAAGGAAAGAGTCATTGTCCAGTGGAGTCTGTGGTGGATTGGATGGTGGTCTTGTACCAGTGTTGACTTTCTGATTGGTAGGGGTGTCTGGTGGTTATGTGGAGAAGGCCCATGTTTTGGAGAAATACGCACTGAGATATTTAGGAGGGACAGGCCATCGTGTCTGCAGCTGGTGGTAATGGATATAGATAAACACAGATAAATAAATCAGCACACACACATATAAAAAACAAATGCAGGGACTCTGGGTGAAGGGACACAGCACAGGAATTCTTTGTACTGTACTTTGCAGGAAATTTGAAGTTATTTCAAAATAAATTATTTTTTTAAATGCAGGTTAAAAGGAGTAATCCAATCATCTTTCTTCCTCAAGGAGATTTGAGCTCCTTGAGAAGAAGGCTCTGTCTTCTACTGCTGCTGTCTTTCTGGCACAATGTGAGGCACACGGGGAGTTCTTGGTATAGACTTGCCGGCAGGCAGGACAAGGCATCAGTGCGGTGATCGCCCTTGCAGAATCTGGCCCTCCCATTCTGCAGGTTTTTATGTATTGAATTGGATGTCTCATGATTGATCCATTAGGGATTACAATTCGCTTTCACAAACCACTATTGCTTTTACCTCTGTTGACTTCAGGAGCAATCATCTTAAGCAAGGCAAGGAACCGGCGGGGAATGGTGCAGAACCGGGTAGCGGCTGGCCGGTCCGCCGGCCTGGCAAGCATTTGCTGACCATCTGTGGCTGGGAACCAGGCTGCCATTTACTTTTATGGTCTAGATGGAATCTTGTTGATTTAGGTCTAGTCATATGTGTTGTTCAGGGTTCAATGACATTTAAGTTTGGCGTTGTCAGTTTTGATCAACCAGTGTATTATTTTTGGCTTTCAGTAACAAAACACACACTTTGAGCTATAAAAGTACCTTTATTATTTTATTATTAAAATTTCTGCAGAAATAATTCTGTTTTACAAGTCTGAAATTCTCTGGCTTCTCATCCCTTTTGTTCTTCAGAAATAATTCATGCAAACATTTTTTTGGTGTTTCTTTTCTAAAGATTGTAGTGCTAGGGTAGAACATTCTGGAATGGCAGACTCTTGGAGTTGCAAGGGCCCTATAGGTTGTCTCGTGCAGTGTCTGAGCCAGACTGTGGACTGACTGCTGTGCATGGGCCTGAGGGGTGCAGAGCCACAAAAGCCTCTTCCCCTAGGAGGAATGGAGCATGAGCAAGCAGAGTCTGCCTTGCTCAGCTGTACCCAGAGTTAGAAAATGCTGATCCACCCAAACCTCCCAGCCCATGCAGGAATTCCACCAACACGGCCACATGGCGTCCCAGCCTCTGCCCAAGCCCCCTCCTCTGATGAGGATCTCAGGGTCTCCCCAAAGAGCTCTACTGGAGCTCTCTAATCTGATACTCTACCGAGGTCTTGCTCCTTCTCTTCCCTCCTCACCTTTGTCTCTCACCTTATCCTCTACTTCTTGACAGAGCCACCCTGGCAGGCCAGATTTGGAGGCACATTTTTGAGGCAGCTCTGTGGGGTGGGAGAGGCCCCCAGCGGCCCCCCAAAGGGTGCTGTGGCTGTCGCTTGCCTGTAGTCTCTTTGACGGCTTTGTGTTCTGTGCTATAAATAAATGATTTTGAATGCTTATCTGCTTCCCTCTGTCTGCTTTTCAAGTTATTTTTGGGTGACAGGCCTGTGTTAGGTAGAGGCCTGCATTATTGAAGACCATGCGCGCCTTGTCAAAGGGAAATAAGGTCAGTGAGCACATGGTGGAGGCAGCGGTGGGTGGGGCGGGGGTGCAGGGCTTGTCGGGTAGAATTCAGAGCAGTGTCTGTGTCTTCTTGCTCAAGTGTCCCAGGCAAAGCCCAGGGCCCCTGACACAGGCCAAGCTACTCTGCACAGGGAATCCTGAGCTCAGGCTTTCCTCGTTCCATTTAACTGTGCGTCCACAGGCACTGTTCCCTCAAGATGAGCAACATGGCAGGTGTAAAGGACCCTGAACTAGGGGTTGGGACCCTTGGGCACTTGCCCAGGCCTGCGACTTGCCGAGTGGGTGGCCTCCAGTGAGTAACTTCTTCTCTGTGTCTCAGGTTTTTTTAAAACCATAAAGCAGGGCTGCTGGTCACCAACCCGTCTGGTTAAAGGGCTAGAAGGTGAGCTTTCATGTCCCCATACGTAGGGCAGCTGAGGCCCCAGAACACAGCCAGGGCTCAGACCAGTCCTCACCTCTCCCTGCCCTGGGCGGCCCTTGGTGGCCAGAGCCAGGGCCACAGGGATGCTTCCGTCCTGGACAATTAAGCTGCATTCTTTTGACCTCAAGTGTTCATGCAAGAAACTGAAAAAGAGAAACCCCGATTTACTAGGAGTTCCCTTAAGATCAAAGCTAAGGGGAGGCTTGAGACCACAGCTCCTTCACACAGCGGCGTCCTCTTCCAACCCTGGCCTGCCATCCGGAGCCCCCCCTCCATGTCCCTGTCCCTTCGTGGACTTCTCTCAGCCCTTACCTTTTTCCCCAGAGGACCCTCCTCAGCCCCTTCCACTTCTCAAAGACCCTCCTGCCCACCCGCCCCCTCCCTCCTCACCGCCTCCATCAGAGCATCTCTCTCTCAAACCCCTGCATCTCTTCCTCTGTGTTTTTCAGGCCTCCAGTGTCCGAAGCCAGAACTTAGCCCTGAAGACATTCAGACTGTTAGCCACCGGTCAGAGAGGACATCGGCAGTTATTATGGTTTTCTGAGTCTAATGAGACAGAAGAATGGATTCAGTCACTCCAGGCGTCTTTGTGGAGCACAGCACTAAGGTGTTTTAATACTTTAGGAAAATGCCCACTGGCCTGGGGAATCATCCCTAGCCGCCTCTGTCCCTGCCATGTCATGTTCCCCATGGAATTTTGCTGGGCTCTGGCTCCAGGCCGCTGGGGTCGCCTTCTGAGCCCTGGACGCTCGCCTCCCTTCTGGGTCCTGTGCTGTTGTTGCTGCCGCTGCCAAGCCGTTCCCCGGCACAGCGGCCGGACTCCCTGGCGGGACTCCTTGTACCCAGCCAGCCGTGGCTGCCTGTCAATCTGTCGCCAGCTGTTGCCCCACCTTCCTGGACCCTCTACCCTTATCACGCCAACCTCGTTCGTTATCTGGACCTTTTCTGCATTTCACCCTCCACTGATTCTCCTTGGGCTCCAATTAATAATTTTAAACGGTTACCAATTTTCCTTGAGCCTCAGGCAATAATGGAAATTTAAGCCTAAATTAAAATTTGCTAATTTAAAAGCATTTGCCCACTAATCGCTGCTGAAGTGCTACCATTTGGCAGGCCTGCATCTTAGGGCTGTCCTCTCCTGGCCTCCTCTCTCTGTCCCTGGAGGGGTTGACTCTGTGGTTCTCAGCCCCGGATTGTGCTCTTCGGGCAATACTACTTGGGGAGGGGGTGCTGCTGACATCAGTGGGCAGAGGCCAGGGATGCCGCTAAACCTACTACGATGCACAGGACAGCCCCACCCCCAACAAAGGATTGTCTGGCTTCAAACGTCAACATGCTGAGTTTAAGAAACCCTAGATATAAAAAATTCCCAGGCTTCTCCCTAGAAACCTTTCCTGGCACAGCCCTGCGCTCTTCAGAGCAGGCCTTGAAGCTTTTGTTTCCAGAGATCTGGAGGCTTAGAAATGCAAAATAATCTCCTTAGATGTTCAAGATCTGGTTTCTTTGGCCCATATAATATTTGTTTTAATAGATTCAATATTTAAGATGGGGAGATTTTGCAAGAAAATCTGGCTTTATAATTTGTTCTAAAATATGGAAGAGCTGTTAGCACTATTCCCCAATTCTCAGGTGGCGACATGCAGCAGGAGCTGAGTGGCAGCTCCCCATCCCCCACTACGTGGGGCATTATTTGCCCAGTTAACCTCAGTCTCCACCACACCCTATTGCTCTCTGACCTTGAACATCAGTTGCCATTTATTGTCATGTTTGCACTGCTGTGTTCTTATAGCAGAGCAATACTTCTATACCATACTTCAATAAAATATGGGAAAAGAAAAGATAGATAGGGCTGGCCCTAGAGCCTTCTGTCATTTTTATTGTCCACTGTGCCCTATAGGCATTTCACTGTGCATCCCCTGCTCCAGATGGGCTCTTGCTGGGACAGGTGGCAGTACTCTTTGACCCTACTGCAGCCCTTCCCAGACCAGCTCTGCAGATTCACAAAACACTGGCAGGTGGGTAGAGGGTAACTCCTATGCTCTTTTCCCACTTCCAAGTTTCCTGCTGGGAAATGGGGCTCATGACGATCGGGGTTCCCAGTCGATGGATCCACATTGAATACCCCCATGGAGATATTAATACAAAAGAGAAAAATCAGGAGTAGGTCTCAGTCACTTAGCTTGGGGGAGCCCCGCTCACAGCCCCCAACTTGAAACACAGGAGTCGGCACACTATGGCGCACAGGCTTGCTGCCTGCTTTTGTAAATCAAGTCTTACTGGTGCGGTCACTCCTGTCATTTACCTGTTGTTTATGGCTGCGTTCCTGCTACACTGGCAGAGTTGAGACGAACGATATGGCCCACAAAGCCTAAAATAGTTACTGTCTGGTTTTTCACAGAAAAAGTTTGCAGACCCCAGTTCTAATGTGAGAGTACCTGCCGTTTGTATACACTTTGCAGTTTACAAAGCACTTTCTTGATTCTCCCAACAATCCCATGATGTGGGCAGGGCAAGGATTATTAAAGGTACAAACACTTTTGAGCGCCGGCTGGGTGCCAGATGCTGAGCCCTGGTTTTTCACAGCAGCCTTGTGAAGGAATTATTGTAACTTTACGGATGATGCGACAGAAGCTCAGAGAGGTTAAATGATAGGCCCAATGTACCCTGGAGTCTGTCTGGCTCCCTGCCAGGCATCGATGTCAGCTTGCGCTAGGGCAGCATCTTGACGCTTTGCTCCACTGTGGTGGGATTTACCATGTGTGGCCCTCCATGGAGCCACTCCTGGAACAGCTGCTGGAGCTGCAGCCTTCACTCCCACCGGCCCTCCCACCGGCGGGTCACCCAGTGAGTGGAGACTGTTGCATTAAAGGCCAGCCCACTGTACCTCACTCTTGCTCCCCTCCTCAAATTGCCAAATCTTAGGCTGCCCTGTGGGCTACTGGGCAAGTCCCCCTTGTACCCTGAACTAGAGCTGCCAGGTGGAACCGGAGATGTTGTGAATGCCAGTCCTAGCTCCTTCTTAACCCCTGGCTGCTGGTGGTGACAGGGAGAAAGACCTAGAGGCCTGGGGGAGGGGGCTAGAAAGGAGGACAAAGGGAGGGGTCTGAGCAAGAGGAACACGGCCCGAATGGCCGGGGGTCGGGGAGGGCGTAGGGATCAGGACAAACAGAAAGCAGCTGTGTGTTTCACGGTGTGCTGCCCAGTAACCTGTGACGGGTAACAGAGTCGCAGCTTCGAGGAGTTGTAATGTAACCCTGCCTGATAGGACAGGCCACATGGAATCTGCATACCTCTGTGGAGTAATTTATGCCACATTAACTGTGTGCACTTGGGCCTCCGTGTGCAGCGGTTTGTGTCTTGGCATCTGTGTTTTGTGTGAGCACGCAGGGCCAGCCAGACCCGTGGGACCAGCAGATGGTTTCACGCATGGGAAATGATGTGCGGAACCGGGAAGAGGCACGACCCCCAGACGTCTCCCTTACCGGCCTGCCATGAAGCCGGGGGGCTTCCATTTCACATTCGTCTTCTGCCTAGTACGGTACCCGGCACCTGGTAGATGCTCGATAATGTTAAACTGAACCCATTTTCAATTAGGTATATTTTATAGAGACATGTACGTATATTCTACTAGGTTAAAGTCAAATACAAATGTTATCTATTCTTTTCATTATTGTTATCAGTGCATTCAATAAAAATTGAGTACCTACTGTCAGTTATTTTCCTCTTTTAAAAATGCAAGCGTAGGTTGGCATAAGAGCAGAGGGGTGAAAAGGCCAGGCGGATGAGGGCAAGAGCCTCGAACCGTGTGGTTGCGAGAGACGAAGCTGGCGAGGTAGGGTGCAGGCTGTGGAAGGGCCTGGAAGGCCAGGCTGGGGAGGAAGGCCAGGCTGGGGAGCTCGCACTTAGCCTGACAGGCATTCAGTAGGGGCTGTGGCTGCTTCAGCGTAAATGACAAAAGGAGGGATTTTGGCATCAGGAAGTCTGCAAGAAGGTTCTAGAAGGGAAGCAGACGCTGTTGGGAGTGATGAAGGTCATGACTTTAATACTCAGCCCGCCCTGAGTACCCGCTGTGACTCCCTACAAAGTGTGTTGGGCACTTTATCTCACAGAATCCTCCCAACGACCTGGGAGATGGGTTTTTCTGCCTCCATTTTCTAGATAAGGAAACTGAGGCTCAGAGCTGGGGGGTTGCAGAGCTGCTATGAAGTGTCAGCCGGCCTGGGGGGAGGAATGCACGGCAGAGCTCAGTGGCCAGGGATGCAGGAGATAAAGCCCAGAGTGCATGCCATTGCAGCACCAGGGCCAGGGAACGTGAAAGCATGGTGGGGCCAGAGCCAAGCTCTGGGCCTCAGGTGCCCCCTCCTGTAAGACAGACAGGGCCACTTGCCTTCGCTGGCAGAAGGCTGCAACCTTCCTAAATCCACAACGGCTTTGATGGTTGAGCCAGGACATCTGAGGAGACACCGAGGTTATAATTCAATGACAAAGCAAGTCATCTTCTTTCTTACTGATTGGTATGCAGGGCCGTGGATTTCACTTTTTAGCCTGAGGTTCTCTCTGCCCTCACTCAGGCTGGAGTGCAGGGGCTATTGGCGGCGTGACCATAGCTCACTGCAGCCTTGAACTCCTGGGCTCAAGCGATCCTCCTGCCTCAGCCTCCCGAGTAGCTGGGACTACAGGTGCGTCCCACCATGCCCGGCCATTTGAAGATTGTGTAATCTCACTCCTTTCCCCCTTTTCCACAACGCATTTCTTACCACAGGCTTTTGATACCGTGATAACGAAGGCCAGGTGTGGTGACTTGCTTCCAGAGATCAATGGTCTCTCTATCTCTCTCGGTCTCTCTCTCTGGCAAAAAGCCTCCCTTTACTCACTGGGCCTGGGGAGCCCGACGTGATTTAAGCCAAAATAAAATGAAGCAGCTTCATTATCTGCCAGAGAAAGATGATTAAACTGGTCTACTTTGTGTCCCGATGAGCTGTCTCTGAACTATGTGTCCATTATCATTTTCTGTCTGGATTAGAACAACGGTACGAACTGTCTGTGTGTTAATTAGTTTCTTGGAAAGTTTATTCATTTCTTCCTCTCCCTATTCTGAGGGCATAGAGCGATTCATACTGAGTCGAAATGCTCAGCTTCTATTCCATATGGTCAGAACATAACACGTATCAACTTGACGTCCCATCACAGCCAGTGAACAGTTGCGGGGGCGGGGGGTCTCTTCCCTCCTTCTGCAGCCTCGTCACCAATGCTGTCAACAGAGCCTCTACCAGGCACGGACAGCCTCAGTGGGCCTGATCTATAGCTGCTTTCCCTTGGCTCCTAGGAGAGGCTGGAGGGAGCTGACAGTGAATTTGCTTACTTCCATCCAAACCCATCATTGTTTTCAGGGCTTGGCCTGACTCTCACCACACCCAGGAAGCCCCCCTGGATTAGCTGCACATCCATTCTGATCACAAAGTTCATGCAAACCCCCTTCTCCCACCGCAAGCCTAACCAGAGGCTTCTTATACCCATTAAGGCCCAGGAGTGCAGGGGATGATGACTTTTGTTTTCTGAGATCAAATTTGCTTACATATGTGTATAGTTTATTTTTTTGTCTTGTTTGCTTGTCTGGTAAGGTGATCCTTTTAAATTGTTTTTGAGCCATTTTGCAGGTGTATTTTTCCTGCCCCAACTGTATCACAGAATTCTTTGAAGCAAGACCCATATCTAATTATCTTCCGCTTCCAATACTGTGTAACATATTTACTCATAGTTGAGTAGGCAGGTGCTCGAAAGTGTTCCCTACCCCACTAAGCTTGGCAGTATCCCATGGAGGGTCCAGGCAGGGTCCTGGGGCCAGATGCTGGGGGCAGACTCTGACTCTGCCGCCTACGTAGCTGTGGGAACTGGTCAACTCCTTTCGCTTCTTTGTCATTTCCCTCTTTGCACATCTGTGCAGCAGAGACAATAATTCTGACCTCACTGGTTCCTGGTGTGGATTACATGGGTCAAGACACAGAAAGCACCTACAAGAGGGCCTGACACACAGTAAACACTTTGTACACACTCACAAAGATCCCGAAAGCCTGCAAGCACATAGCACTGTGCCCCCACCCCTGGCCCTCTCTTCCTTCTGGACACCCTGTACCTGACTTGGCCGGTGAAGTGACAAGGCTGGAGAGGATGCAGTGAGCTGAGCAGGGCCCCACCAAGGCTCATATCTTTTTGCTTTCCCAGCATGGAGGAGGACCGTCACTCGCAAAGACCTAGAGAGATCTTGGGACCTCTGACTTCTTCCCAGACTTCCAGCTACTCCTGGAAAGCTCCTGCCCAGCGAGCTATTCACATTTCTATTCATCCTTCATCCCTGTGCTCTCTACACCGATCTGCTGTTCTCCCTGAAGTCCACCCCTGCCAGTGCCTATGAAAGCTTCATTAATTGAAATGAAAAGACCCATGACTCAGCAGTGGTGGTCCTGGAACCAGATTGAAATTCCCTACAGATATTTATTGCAAAAACATTTCTGTTTCTATAACAGTTTAATCAGGCCGAGGTGTGATAAGCAGGGAGGCAGCCATCAAACAAGGCCGTTAATGCGGCGGAATCATCTCCTGCTGATGGATGTGGCGTAGGCACGGCCGTTCGTTAGAAATTAAAGCGGAACCAAAATCTATTTGCTGCCTGGTGGCATGGAGCGCTGTCGTGAGGGCTTAACACAGCCGTTTCCTGTGCGCGGTGAGGCCGACATATGTAAAGTAGCCTCCCACCCCTGCGCCAGCTGTAATTCAGAGAAAATATCACTTTAATATGCTTTCTTCACAGCCATGCACAATTGACCTCAGAGATACTCGATTTTCCTGGAGCCACAGGTTGGAGGCAGCAGGAACAAAGGCAGAGAAGGCAGGCGAGGAAGACGGAGACAAGCTGCTTCTGGGGATGAAAGAAAAGACTGTGTCTTTGAAAAGAAGGCAGGCTCTTCCCACCCCCGGTGCTTGGAATAACTTTCCACTCAATAGTGCCACTGTGGTTTCCTCTCCTCCATCAAAGCCTCCCTAATACTCCTTCCTATGTGTTTCTATGTCATTGTTTTCATAAAGGCAGGGGGATGTCAACAGAAGGAGAGGGACACAGCTCGATCGCATCCCGGAGCAGGCGTTGGTGTGCTCGCATAGCCTGGGGAGAGGACTGGTCCCACCGCGGGCAGGGCCTTTGCTCTGATAGATGCCGAGGCCTGCTATAAAGGTAGGCATCCTGGCGCTTGGCCCTACTGAGCCCTGAGCGCATTCCAGGCCTTCAAAAGCACAGCAGGTGGCTTTTTTGTCTTTGTATTACCAGTCCTTAGAATAATGCCCCGCACATAGTAGGTGTCCAATAATGTGATAAAATGAACCAAGCAGAATTTTTAGGATTGGTCATTTTCTCTCCATAAGATTCCTCACTCTTCTAAGCATCATCCTAGGGTTTTCTGAAACACTGCAAGCCTCTAATACATTGAAAATCCAATTTGACCGAACCTGCCCATCTTTCCCCCTGAACACAATCAGATTTATATGTAACTTTTTAGAGCAGTCCTATTTCATAAAGTAATCGGTTCTTGTACTTAAGTTTTTGATGGAATCTCAGCATTTAGAAGCACAGACAGCGCATCACCATCTGCACCTTCAGGTTGTTGCAGGAGAGAGGGAGGGAATGCATTTTCTTAGGATTCTCTCCAGCCCCAAGTGCAAGGTGCCAGCTGGAGGGAAGACTTTTCCAACAATTACCCAATGCAGCCTTGTCAGTGAGCTTCCTGAGCTTTGGTACAGGGCCAGGAAGCCCCCAGGAGCAAAAGCACAAACAAAAGGAAGGCTGTCAGCACCCCCTCCCTGCTGAAGAGTCAAATGTCCATCATAAGAGTCTATTAGGATCCATTCATTAAACCAGAAGCAACTGTATCATTTGCAACAACAACAATTCATTAGTCTAAATGCATCTGAATGTCATCCCCATCCAAGGACTCACCAGACAATTAATTATAGCACAAAGCTGGATGAAAAAAATATAGCTCATAAGATCAAATGGCATTCTCATTCATGATATTCAAGTTTTGTCCAGGTTTCAGAAATTTAGAACAAGAGTCAATGCCGGCAGGTTCAAATCCACAGAGACTTTGCAGGGAGATTTTACCTTGTGTGGTAGGTTTTTGCTCAGCCATCTGACTTCCTCTCTGCTGTGAGCTTTTCCAGGTGAGTCACTGTGCTAAGCCCTGAGTGGCAGGTCTGGTATGGTCCTGGCTTTCAAGGAGCTAAGAGCTGAGCATCAGAGAAAAAGCAGACACAAAGAGCCACAGCACAAAGAGAGAGCGGCCCATGCCGTGCAAGGCACCAGCGAAGTGAGCTGGGGGCAACTTGGAGCACTCTAGCTGGAAATTCAGGGGGACTTTGAGGAGGAGATGGTCCTGGGGCTGGGTGTTTAATGTGTTTAATGGCTCCTGGCTGCACCTACACATCGGCTCCAGGCAGCGCTGGAGGCAGAGGAACAGCTGCAGGGACTGCGCACTCTGAGCCCAGGGGCTGCTCTGGGCTCAGTCCCGCTCCCGGTACCCTGCCCACCCCAGATCATCTCTGGCTTCTTTTTCAGAAGACCTTACCCCTCCCCATGTCAACCTTCCGACTGCTTTTGGACTCAGCCTCTGGATCCCTCAGAGCCATCGTAGGAGGCTTGTTGGGGCGGGGGTGGGTGGCTACGAACTGCAAGCATGGAATTGTTCTCAAGTGATATTTAATCAATTTGCATGATCTATTTATCTTGTACAATAGGTTCTACAAAGTATATACACTCATTAAATTATTTTATGTCCTATCGCGCTTTATGTCACATCTTAAATACTTTATGTTACAGGCCAAAATATATTTGGTTTTGTTTTCTTTTGGGTTTTTAGAGTGTTATGTGCTGTAAGAGTTAACATTTCTTAACTGCTGGAATATCGTTTATCAAAAGTGGGTGGGGTCTGGACATGCTGCATAAATATTCTGCTGTGGTATGTGTGTTTTGGCTGAGACCCCTACAAACACACTAGAAGACATTACTTCCTACTTACACTCGGCAGAACTCCTCCCTGGAGAGTGAGGGCCAGGCATGTGTGAAGACGTAGGTTTAGACATACAGCAGTAACAGGAGAGGGATGGAGGTATGTGTTAGTCTAGGTCCGCTGAGATTAAAGGTGCAAGGATTCTGTCAGGGAGAATGCCCATGTGGAAGGGAAGGGTGGTGATGGTGGGGTGTGTGGAGGCTGGGGGATACTTCAAGTCTGACCCCAAGTGAAGGAGAGAGGAGAGAAGATTGGGTAGAAGTTTCCTAGACTGCCAAGCAGACTAAGGAAGCTTTGGCAAAGCCACTTGGGAGTCCTTGAGCCAAAATCAGCCAATAAAGAAGTCACCAGTCCCCCAGGAATGGGTCTACCTCGGTATTCCTGGTGAGCCCAGTCACAAGGCCGGAGCAGCCTGCGGGAAGCACGGCCTCAATGCAACAGTGGCTGCAGATTTCAGACAGCAGCGGCTGGGACCCTGCCACCCACTCTTCCTGTGGCAAGAGCTCCGCAAGGCCCGATCTACGGTTGCCGCGAGGTGGGAATTGTGCCTGAAGGAGGAGCTGTTGATCTAGAGGGCAGGACACCTCTGTAGTTCTCCTTCAAGGTGCGGGGAACATCCCCAATCCAGGGTGCTCTCGGGAGACCCGGGTGGCCGGCTGGCCGCCTCGCTCCCCTACACTCTTCCAGGGCAAAACTTCAGAATTCACTCTCGTGTTCGCTTGCCCTTTAGGACGGTTCACTCTGCCGAAGGCTAATGCCCTTGGGAGGGGTCACAAACTATACCTTTTCAGTGAGTCAGTCCTTAAGATTAAATAACCATCTAGATCATTTCCTGATCCCAAGCAAGAGGAGAACAGAAACATCTGGGCATGGGAACAGAAGGGGAGAGGCGGGGCACAATTTTTTCTACGTGGCCATTTTACCGAAGGTAGATCTTGCCCTGATAACCCTCCTGTAGCACCTCGTGCCTCCTGTGCCCCCACCCTGGCATGGGGCTCCTGCTGCCAGGGACGGGCAGGCCTGGGAGATGTAGAAATAATGCAAAGGCTGGCCGTTTCCCTCCCTTTCTGGGCGCCTATAGACATTTGTTCCCCGCAGATGTTCAGGCCTAAAAGTGAAGGGTGATTTATCTGGCGGAAGTGTAGAGGAAGCCCAGGAGGCTCAGAACTGTGAGGAAGGGAAAGGAAGCTGGCATGGGGTGGCATCCATTCTGCACTACATTCTCCATAGGTGTTTATTCGTTTGACATTCAGAGCTAACCCGGGCAGTGGTATTGTTATCTCTATTCTCAATGAAGACATTGACGCTCAAAGAGGCTTGTTTAAGACCATATACAGCAAAGCCTGGGTACAAATGCAGACCAGTCTGAGTCCAAAGCCTCTGCTGCCACCCCAAACCTGGGCCACATTAGAGAGGGAGGCCTTTAGAAGTTGGGAGATCCTGTCCCACTAAACAGGGTGGCAGGGGTGAATTTGGAGAGCCCACAAAGAAAAACAGGTCTTCCTGGCTCAGGCGGCACACAGGAAGGGCAGTGCCTGGGGTGGGTGGGTGGCTGCAGGGGCTCCATGTCTCGTTCTTCGTTGGAGTTTGCAGGGTGGGGTGTGGGAGTCAGCAGCTTTCACAGTGTGTCACCTCCAACACAAGCTGGTGCTTGCTGGCTTGGAAGAGGGTGAGTAGGTCCTAAACCAGTTGTCTCAGATAAAGAATTGGCTCTCATTGCATCATTAATTGTCTGTCCCTGCTGCAAGAAAGGGGGCTGGAAAGGTACCGGCTTGAGCAAAGAGTAAAGTCCTAACACCTTGACCTGTTTCTGTACAACTCCCTGACAGGAGCCCCAGGCACCATTCTCTGCCTGCTTATCCCTCCTTTCCACCTCCAGCCATTTGTACTGGCTTGAAACATGCTGGAACTCCGTCTCCCGGCTCCAAAGTCTGCTCAATTGCAGGCCAGATTCTCCATAAAAACCTTCCCAGATTCCTACTTCTCTCTCCTTCCCTTGCTC
Organism: Propithecus coquereli; assembly: GCF_000956105.1. Taxonomy (NCBI): domain Eukaryota; kingdom Metazoa; phylum Chordata; class Mammalia; order Primates; family Indriidae; genus Propithecus; species Propithecus coquereli. Next base: position 104,032 of record NW_012146634.1, read on the forward strand.
AGAGCGGGAAGCAAGAGGAGACTGGGGACGTTACCTGTCCATTGTGTTCCTGGTTGCATCCCTAGTGCCCTCACACCACCGGCATCATAGTTTTCCCAGTTGATATCATCACCATCATCACAGCTAACATTTGGCTCTGAGCTTGGCTGTGTGCCAGGAAACACTGTACGTGCTTTACATGTTTTAATTCATTTAATCCTTACATTAATCCAATATGATCAATACTATTATCATCCTCAATTTTCAAATGAGAAGACCGAGGCACAGGGACATTAAATGACTTCCCTGTTGTCACTCTGTTGGTGGAGGAAGGAGCCAGGAATAAACCGCAGGTGGTGTGGCCTGAGCCCACACTTTTGATCACCGCACGCTTGGGCCCCCAAAACACTTGTTGAACAAAGGAAGAAAGAGAGTGTGAGGACCTGCAGTGTCCTTAGACATCTTTGGTACTCTCTACATTCTTCAGCACATCCCTCACGTTCTGTTCCGTGACTCCTTTCTGGTGCTTGTCTTATCCCCTCTTCTAGCCTAGAGGGAAAGACCCATGTATCCCACCGTGCCTGGCATGTGATAGGTGCCCAGCAGGTGTCTGCTGCATGACCGGACTAGCCTAGACTCTGAGGCAAATTGGCATAGTGGGGACATGAGGCTGGAGAGGAGAGGCTGGGGCAGGCATCCTGCCCTGTGTCTGCAGGGCCCACCCTGCGAGATGCAGGGACACCACCCAGGGAGCACAGGCCCGCTTTGCGCCCGTGCTTGAGTGGATCACAGGCTTCCATCAAGACTGGAACGCCAAGCACGAATCATTTCTAAGGGTTTATTTAGCCTGGGCCCTTACCATCCAGAGCTCCCCCTCACCCAGTGAGGGCTGCTTCTCAGGCCCTGGACCTGCCTTGCATCACATGTGCCTGCTGGCCTGGTGTAGTCTGCCCATGGAAAAGGATCAGCGAGGCAAAACTTGTCTTTGGAGGTCCCTGGGTATCTGTCCTGTGTGACCCCCACTTTCCCCCCACATTCCCCCTCCCCCCCACCACAGACACACGCCCTTCCTCCCTGGGCTCAGCCCAGGGCCTCCAACTCTCCCTGGAGGAACCAGCTGTCTAAATCTGCAATTAACAAGCTCGCCTTGCTGAAGGGAAGAGGGCTCAAGGGTGCTCTGAGGTGTGATAGAAAGGCCACGAGATTTGGCATCAGATCCAGGTTCCATAGCTCTGCGTGAGGAATTCTCTTCATTGGTTGTGGCCTTAGTTCCCTAAGACACAGGTTCTGAGCAAGAGGTTTATGGAATGTTGGACGAACAGAAGGAATACTGTGACTAGAGCCAGGCAGGGAGTGGAACCAACAGGAAGGAAAAGGCCGGCTTTCAATAACATCACATCCCGGAAAAGGCTTTGTCATTTGTATCATGCTGTAGATATCCCAGACCAAAACGTACCCTCTTTTAGCATTAGGTAGACCATGAGGAAGAATCCCACGAAGCCCTGTGCCCCAGGGTCCCTTCCCTGGGTGAGTAATGACCTGCTCCCACGCCTGCCTTTTTCTCAGAGTCTTAGCCTCTCTCCTTCCTTCCCGCTCTGCCTTAGGACCTCCAGTAGGACTCACGCGTTTGTATCTCTAGCACAGCCGCTGAGCTCTGGACTCTGTCTCACCTCACGTGACAGCACCTTTTGGATGCCTCAAAGGTGCCCGAAAGTAAACACGTTACAAGCTGAACACACTAGTTTTACCCAATAAACCTGCACCTCTGTCCTCAGTGTTCCATTCTCAGGCGATGGCTCCACCCTCCCTTCGGTTGTTCTGTTCAGAGACTTGGCATCGTCCTTCAGCCTCTCCCTTTCTTATTCCCCACATCCAAACCATCACTGAGTCCTATGCATTCTGCCTCCTAAATATTTCTCAGATTCTACTGCTTCCATTTCCACTGCTCACCGATCTTGTGACCCAAATTCTAACACATCCATCCGCTCTAGCACCTGGAGAGGTCTTTTCCAAAAGCCCCTTGGATCACCATCACACTTCTGAATCTAAACACTGTCTGTGGCTTCCCAGTGCTCTTGGGATAAAATCTAACATTCTTGGCGTGGCCCACAAGCCCTCCCTGGCTCCATCCCTGCCTGCGGCTCTGGTGTCGCCGCTCGATGTTCTCTTCCTTGCTCTCTACGCTCTTGGCTTAAACAAGAGCACATGTTGTTCCCCTGCTGGTCCCTGCAGTCTAAAGACACACAGGCAGAGACTGGACACTTGTTCTCTAAATGCCTAACAAAAAGCTCGGCCCATGATGGGTGCTCAACGCACGTTATTAAACAAATGGAAAGTGAGACATGGTGAGATATGAGGCTGAAGCTTTAAGTAGGGTCAAAGACTCTTCTGGCAACTTTCCCTTCTAGCAGTATGGTCTCCTGAATAATAGTCCCAATGAAAACAACATAAAAAACTGGATGAATTACATAAGAACACTTTCCTGTGTGAATTGCTGAACTGGTAAGAAAGTAAGGACCTGCAGAAGACAAAACTAAAGTGAAAGCCAAGACTCTGGGAGGTAAGCAGGAGCCTCGGCCAGCCTTGCCCTTGGAGTATCTGCCAAACCCTGGGGACTTTAAGCTTGTCTTGCTGGCCGCTGAGGGCTCAGAAATCAGGAGATAAACTTCCAGACCCACCCAGATTGCATAAAGATGAGTCTACAAATGGCTGTATCTTCAGTGAAAGAATAAATGAAAAATAAAACCACTTTATGATCTTCCACCCCTACAGCCAGTCCAGTCTAATCATGAGAAAAACCCCAATAGAAGGACATTCTACAAAATACTTGACCAGTACTCTTCAAAACTATCAAGGTTATTTAAAACAGACTAAGAAACTGTCACAGCCAAGAGGACCCTAAGGAGACATGATGACTAAATGTAGTATCCCACAGGAGATCCTGGGACAGAAAAAGAACATTAGGCAAAAACTGAGGAAATTTGAATGACTTATCAGCTTTAGTTAATACTAATAATAATCTATCAATACTGTTTCATAATTGTAACAAATGTATCATACAAATGTAGAATGTTAACAATAGAGGAAAGTAGATGCAAGGTACACAGAACTCTCTGTACTATCTTCCAAACTTTTCTGTAAATCTAAAGCTATTCCAAAATAAAAATTATATTAAAATAAACCCGCTATGCAGAAGGGAACATCAAAGAAAACTTTTAAGTCTTAAATTGGTGCTGGCAGGAGGAACAGAAAAACTTCCCTAAGAATCATAACCATTCATTTAAGTCTGTGGCCAAAGTCTTCAGGCAGAAAATTTAATTCCAAATGGCATCTGGTTGGTACAACTCTCAACTGCCTGGCAGATACCACCACAATTTTTTTCTGGAATAATGCAATTCACCTAAAGCCTCAAATAATTTTCCCAGATAAAGTTTTAAGAAACATAAAATTATCATAAAAATTACAAAACATATAAGGAAACAAAGTAGTATAAGTCAAATCCAGCTGAAATAAATAGCAGAATCAGAATCCTAAATGTTTTGGACATTAGCATTATCATAGACTATAACATAAGTGTGTATAATGTGCTTCCAGGTATTAAAAAAAAAGAAGCCTAAAAATAATGAGCAAAGAAGAAGAAACTATACAAAATGACCAAGCATGTTTGAAAAAAGGGCAAATAGAACTTCAATGAAAAATATAATTTAAGTTAAAAACTCAATGGTGAGTTAAACAGTAGATTCAACACAGCTGAAGGAAGAATTGGTGAATTGAAAGATAAATTCAGAATGTAGCCCGGGGAAACAAAGAGATAAACAGTATGAAATAAAGGATGAGATATGAAGGATAGGCTGAGACATTCTAACGTTTACTTGCTTGACTGGAATAACAAAGAAATGGGGAAGAGGCATTGGTGAAAGAGTTAATGACTAAGAGTTTTCCGAAACTGTTAAAGGACATCAAAACTCAGTTCCAAAAGTTCCAACAAATGCTGTGCAAGACATGTACAATGAAATCTTCACCTACACAAAGCAGAGTGAATCTGTAAAACACAAAAGACAAAGAGAAAAAAAAAAGCCACATCAGAAATAGGCAAAACTAATCTACGAAGACGGATATGAAAACAGTTTTTATCTTTGAGGAAGTACATAATAACAGAGGGAGACTTCTAGAGTGTTGTAAGGTTTTATTTTCATTTTTTAAAACCTGGGTGATGATTAAATGGGTGTATTCACTTTGTAAAAATTCGGCAGACTGTACATTTATGATTCATGCACTTTAAAGTAAGGAATATTTATACTTGGTTTGAAAATCACAGAGAAAAGACAGATCACATTCAAAGGAATGTTAATTAGACTAGTGATTGGCTTTTCAACAGTAACAACGGAAGCCAGAAAATAGTTGAGTAATATCTTCAGCGTGCTGAGAGAATGACTGGCTTGACTTCCATACCTAGACAAACCATCTTTTGAGAATAAGGATGAAATAAGTACATTGCCAGATAAATGACTCTCATGAACAAAAGTGTTAAAGAAAGTAAAATTTGGCAGAAGTAAAATTATTTCAGATGGCATGTCTAAGATAAACAAGGAATGATGAGATATGATATTGGAAATATGTAAGTAAATCTAAATAAACATTGACTGAATAAAGCACCAGTAATAATGTCTAGATCGTGAGGTTACGAAAAGCTATAACTCAAAATACCAGATAAAAATAATATTAAATTATATTAGCTAGAAGAGGAATGATGAGAATTAAAGCATTCTAAGGCTTTTAAATTGTTTAGGAGAAGATAAAGATACTTAATAATTTTACACATTGCTAAATTAAGTCTGCATGTTAAAATACCTAGGATAACCAGTGAAAGAACAAACATATAAAACAATTTTCAAACTGGTAGAGAAAAACCTGAAAAAATAATAATATTAACAGCACTTCAATCAATCCAAAAGATAGCATGAAGGAGAAAAAATGAGAAACAGAAAAAGTGGCACCAATAAAAGGCACAAAATAAAATGGTAGAAATAAATCTAAATATGTCAACCATTACAGTAAATATAAATTGATAAACTCTCCAGTTAAAAGGAAAAGATTGCCAGACTAGAGTTTTTAATCCAACCAAGTGATTTATATGATGTAAGGACCCCAAAATTGAAAGTAATAACATGAAAATAGACATATCAAGCAAATACTAACAATAAAAAGCTAGTGAGGCTATATTAATATCAGATTAAACACATTGTAAGGTAAAGCATTAACTAATATAAAGAGGATTATTACACAATGATAAAAGCTTCAAATTGCCAGGAAGATACAATAATTCTAAACTTGTATATACTTAACAACATAGCCTCAAAACATATAAAGCAAAGCTTGATGGAATTGCTAGATACTGACATCATCATCAGAGGCAAGATTTTGACACACTTGTCCAGGTAATTGACAGATGCAGCAGACAAAATGGTTAGTAAGGCTTGAACAACACAATTGAAAGATTGATTTAATGGACACACATACACAATATTGCATCCACTAAATCGGGAATATACTCTCTTCAAGTACCTATGGAATATATATTAAAAAATGATTAGCTGCTAGAGTATAAAGCAAGTTTCAAGAAATAATAGTTTTATGAGATCACATTAACTGGCAATTATACACTTAAGTTAGAAGCTAGTAACAGAAAGGGAACCAGTTAGAGACCTCATGTTAGGAAAATTAAAACACATTTCTAAAAAATTTATGGGTCAAATAAAAATCAAAATGAAAATTAAAATTTAGAAACAATTGATAATAAAAGCGCTACATATCAAAACTTGTGGGATGCAGCTATCTTAGTAATTAGAGTGAAGTTTATAGTTTTGAAACTTACAGTAGAAAAGAACAAAGGCTTAAAATGAATTAGCTATGCCTCCAACTTAAGAAATGAGAAAAGAGCATTGGATTAGCTGCCACCTTGCCAAAGTAAAAGGAAAATCATGATTTGCAGGGAAATCTAAAATAGAGAACTGACATCTGATGGGTCAGCCTAAAGTCACTTATTTCCTCTCCTAGAGCTTATCTAGGGAGTCACTATTCCACACCAATGCACTAAGGATTGTGTGGCTCTTGTGGAGGGCAGGGCACCTATCAGAGTTATTGACCCTGCAGTGCACAGACTTTTAAGTGCTAGGAAAGCCTACTGAGGAGGGCGCCTGGTGTGTCCCCCTCCTTCTCTGATCCTGGCTGGTGAAGCAATTGCAGGTGTAACATTGACCCCTGGATCCTTTTCTTTGGCTGCATAAGTTGGCTGATCCTCTGGTACCCAGAAGTAGTTAATGCACTCTCTGGCAGTTGAACCAAAGCAAGAAAAGAATAGCATCTCTTGATTCTCTTCACTCTCAGTGGACTTTTTTTAAAAAAAAAAATATCTCTGTACCAGAAAAGGCAAGGACAATAAAGGAGAAGTCACCATTCAAAGTGGGCGATTGTGGACATTAAACAGAGAGCCTCTTCAGAGGCCCGAGTTCGATGATGACTCATTTGAACTCTCTGAGGAGACCATTTGTCAGGGAAAGAGAAACAATGCCCCCCGAAAACAAGAAGAAAATGGAAAGTTCCAATGCTAGGAGCCCTGCAGTTTATATTGACCGGAGAGAAAAGAATTGTTCTCACCAGGGGCAGGCCCAGCAGATGGCAGCCTGGGCAGAACCAGCAGGTACCCCCTCCCCTCCAACCTCGGGGGAGCTCTGACCCTCTCATACTCATTCCAGCTATGAGCCTTTGCAGAATTCATTAAAGTGTTTTAAAACCAGAGAAGAAAAATCTGCTCATATGTTTAGGCTAGCCACACACACACAGCCAAAAACTAAATAAATAAATAACATAAAAGTACGGGGGAGGACAGAACAAAACAACAAAATTAACTAAGCTTTGAGTGAGTGTCTAATAAACTTGACATTTTTAACAGGAACGTTGAAATTTCCCCCATGTACTGGTGACAGTGATAATAATTGAATGCGTATGGGCTAAAAATCTATTAAAAACAGCGACAACAACTAAAGCTGTTGAGTTTTGTAAAACTCAGATTTCTGTCTTAAACACAAAGTCTGCAGCCTCTCCTCACTCAGCTCACTGTGGCCTTGAGTCTGGTAAGGCTGCGGAGGGGGCTCTGGGTCCACGGGGGGAGAGCACACGCCAGATCCCCCTGCTGCGGGCCTGGAGCCACAGGGCCCACAGGAGTCAGGGTCCCTCAGACGCAGGCCCTCTTGGTTGTAGGGTGCCCTTTCTGTAGGAAAGTCACCCTGTCCACGAGGCCCGGAAGCAGTCACATAGAGCTGCTTGGCTGCAACCCAGGGGATGCCCTCCCTTCCCCTGCCTCCCCTCGGTCCAGGACTTGAAGGAAATAGAAGGTCCTATGTTTTTGTCATTGAGGCAAAATTAACATAACATAAAATTACCCATCTTTTTAAATTTTTAAAACATTTATTTTTATTTTAAGTTCACAGATAATAATTGTACATATTCGTGGGGTACATGGTGATGCTTTGATACATGTACTGTATAGTGATCAGAGCAGGGCAGTTAACATATCCAGCATCTCAAACATTTATCATTTCTTCAATATCCTCCTTCCAGCTCTTCGAGACTATGTAATATATTATTGTTAATTATCATCGTCCTACAATGGTGTAGAACACTAAAAAAGTTACCTATTTTAAAGGGTACATTTCAGTGGCATTTGGCACATTCACAATGTTGTGCAACCACCATCTATATCAAGTTCCAAAACATCTTTTATCACCCCAGAGGAAAACACTGTACCTATCAAACAGTCACTGCCCATTCCCCCTCCCCTTATGCCCTGCTTTCTGTCTCTATGGATTTACCTATTCTGGAAATTTCATATATTTAATAAACGTAATCATACGATATGTGACCTTTTGTGTCTGGCTTCTATCACTTAGTGTAATGTTTTCAGGGTTCATCTACATTGCAGCGTGTGTCAGTATTTCATTCCTTTTTATGCTGCAGTAATATTGTATTGCATGCATATACCACATTTAGTTTACCCAGTCATTCACTGACGGAAAGAAATTCCTTCGGGAGGTGTCCTGGGCCTATATTGGATAAGTGGTCAGGAAATTATGAAAGTAATTTGGTGCCAACTATAAAAAAACAACCATTCGATCAGAAATCTTGGTTCAGAGTATGCTAGAACTCGAGACCTTTAAGTTCAGGAAAGGATTATTGGATGGATGGATGGATGGATGGATGGATGGGTATATGCATTTGTTAAATGGAAGAACACTGAATTCAGAGTTCAAAAACCCAGGCTCCAGCTCTGTTTTTGCCCCAGGGTAGTTCTGTGACACATGAATAACTTCATCTGGGGTGGGGGCAGCTTCGTTTCCTCGTGAGAAAAGCCAGGGCCATTAGACCAGATGGTCCCTGTGATCCCAGGGGCCCCTTCTCAACGACCGTGCTGGGTTACAGGCCACACCCTCCGGAGGCAGAGAGACCGGCAAGCTGACTTACAGGCAGACTCACTCGACCTGAGCGTTCTGTCTTTGCTTCCCAATCTGAGCTGGGCTCATCAAGGACTTTCCTTCTGACGTCAGCGAGTCCCTCATCCTCCCACACCTACTTCCCACTGCACCCCAGCCTCTCCTCACTCACTGACACACAATGTCCTCTAGTTATTCTGTCCCAGTTGTCCCTACGATAACCTGTATTTTTCCAAATTTATAGTTTTCTTCCTCTTGCAAAGCAATTGAACCCACAAGGCTGGACTGCTGAGCTCAGAGGCCCAAGTTTCCAGCAGCCTGCGTTCCCGGCAGGCCAGCCAGGGCCCAGGGCTGGCTGCTAACAGAGGCCATTTCCCCGCCCAGTTACCATCAGCATAGTGCACTTGTGGGTTATTTTATCAAACAACCTGTGTGCAGCAAGTGTCATGGAAATAAAAGAGTGATTTGTTGGTATCAGTATCCAATACTGATACCCACAAAATAAAGTGTCAGCCAAGCTGAGAAATACCTGAGTAGGGAGGGGCAGGGCTATCAAGAGAAATAGAAAAGATTTTTTTGTGAAAAGTGAGGAAGAAGCTTTTTGCATTATCCCAGTAGAAGAGCCCAGGTGGCACTGGCAGAGGAGGGAAAGCCACTAGGTACTGGACTTAGCCGTGCCGAGGTTGACAGTTACATCCTGGTATGGTGAAAAGAAACTCTAAGGGTCTTCTCACTGCTTCCTCAATGGTAATGAAGATTAAAAACAGCAATTAAGTTAGGCCTGGTAATCTGACCCATTGCTATGCATCTTCCCAGATTAGGGGGCTGGGAAGGCTGGGCCCTGGGCCAGCCTCATGGATCACCATGACACTAACAAGCAGGGGTGGCAATTGCTTTTGCTTCGGACAATTTTCTCAGCAGTGCTCCTCCCTGTAGCCTGCAGATTGGCTCCCCGAAGTATGTCACAGAGATGACTTCCGGAGAGATTCTCCAGGATGGAGTCTTGTCCTCATCGTAGTCAAAGCCACCGAAAGGAGGCCCTGGCTGGCCACCACACTCCCAGTCACCCCAGTCAGCTTGGTCCAAGAGGCAGCCCCACCTGATGCTTGAGGATCAGAGCTACCTGGATTGGCCAGTCTGTGTGCACGAGCTCAAGTTTATGTACGTCTCCGAGTCTAGGACTTCTCATCTTTTAATTGGAATAATCTCATTTGTCTTCTGTGGCTGAAAAATTATGTGAAAGCAGCTGACATAATGTTGGACACAAATAGATGCTTAATAAATGTGTGTTTTTTCCTCATAGTTAATTGCAAATTCAGAAGTCTCTTCCCAGGAAAGTGGCTCCTCTGAGACTGCCAGATAGCTCCTGGGAGCCCAAGGGTGGTGATGGGAGACCCAGCAGCGATCTCTATCAGGACAGGCAGGAGAGCAAGCACCGTGGACTGGAGTGCGTAGCAGCTTTGCAGGGAGAGAGAATGGTCCTCCCACCCTTACTCCGTGAACATGCTTACCTGTCACTTCTTAGGGAATCAGTGTGTGATCTTCTACTAGTCACTTATACCTTTGAGTGGACGTCAAGCCAGTTTGTTCCTCCTTCTCCCAGAAAGCTTGTTTCTCTCACTGTGGTCGTGGCAGGCTTTGTAGTCTGTTAGAGGAACTTCAGGCTTCCCAGAAAAGCAGATATGTAGTAAGAGGTCCTTCCCAGAGCCTCAAAAATCACACCAAGAAAGCAACTTCCTATTGCACCCATAGTCACAGCCAGCAGGCGTATGGGCTGCGGTAGGCAGTATTAGCAAGCAGAGATGGAGAAAGGGCATACAGCCAGAGTGCCTATCTCTGCCTGGTACAGCAAGGGTCTCAGCCCCTCACTCCTCCTAACATGATAACCTTTCTCAACTGTAGAACTGACCCAGGTTTCCCACAAGCACTAGAGGATATACAGCTCTCGGAAAATGCCCCACATTCCCTCAGAGACTAGGGTCTTAACCCCCAGTGGCAGCTTTCCCTGGTATGTAGAATGAGAATCAGATTGGTAATGAAAGCCTTGGGTTGACAAGTGTTGTGACCTTAGGAAAGTCACTTTACCTCCCTGGACCACTTCCTCATCTCTAAAACGAGAGGGTTGGTTTGGCTAATCTTTGAGACACCTTGTGGATCCAGAGAATCCAGAGACTCTACTTTGAGGGTGTTCACTCTTGAAAAAATCAACTTCTTGTACAATCTTCTCAAGCTGGTGTAGATCGATTACTCCTGCCCACAAATCACTACCAGTTAATTATCAGTGAGATAGATGGGCCCCAGAGTTAGGAAGCTCATTCATTCATTCAGCAATGATTCATTGAGTATCTATTATATGCGAGACACCCTTCTAGACATATCAAAAGAGATGAAATTCTTGCTCACACAGAGCTTACAGTCTGGGGGGGGAAAGACCGAAAATAAGCAAATAAACAAGCAAATATGCTAGGTCTGGTAGTAAAAAGCACTATGGAGAAGACTGAGCAGGGTAGAAGACCCCTTGCCCTGAGTCTCCAGGGTGGTGGTGGGCGGGCTCTCTGATGTGGGGTTGTCAGGGAGGACATCTCTGATAAGGAGATAATAGAGCACAGACGTGAAGGAAGAAGGGGGTAGATTTATAGGAAGAAATTAAATAGGGAAGAAAAATAAAATAAAAGGAAAAGTCCAAATCCTCTTGGTAAGCTGTACCTCAGACAAGTAGCTTTTCTGTCTTTTTTAGGAGGCAATGCAAGTTTTAAACCTAGTTCAAAATTCATTATAGGAGGAGTGTTAGAAAAGGATCTTTTTATGGCCATGTTATTAACTCTTCTCCTGCCTTCCCCATAGCCTGGCTCTGGAGTCAGACTAACCTGAATCAAAAGGTAAACTGTCACTTATTATCAACCTGACCTTGAACAAGTGACTCAGCCTTTGTAAGTCATAATTCTCTCATCTGTATAATAAAAAAATGCCAACTTCACAGGGCTGCAAAGAGGATTAGGTGCACCAACGCATTCCAGGTTTCCAGAGTTCATGTTGCCCTTACCTGCTTCTCAGGCAGGAATGCTCTCCTGGGGCCTCCAATGTCCTCAGGGAGGGTACATTCCTTGGTTATAGGTCCCAGGTCCCAGGTGTCACTGCCATTCTCTCCCTATAGCTTTTCTAAGGCGCTAAATCCCTTTCAGCCTGAAATTCTTCCTTCCCATCTCCAATAATCCCAGCAGGACTGGAGAGCTTTCTCTGCAAAGAGCAACTGGGCAGGGCTTCTGCATAGAGCTGAACCAGGCAGAACCACCTGGAAGCCCAAGGCAGGAGGGCACTTGGGCCTGAAACTCAGCTGTGACCAACTTGCAGCTCCGCAGAGCTCCATGGCTGGGGACAGGCTTGGGAGCTGCCTACAAATTTGATGGTACAAGGAGCAGTTTAAAGTTTTATTTTACAAAACAGAATAAATTAAAAATGCATTAGGAATGAGGCCTTTACTTAATGACAGGGTGTGCTAATGGGCTTGGAGCCTGGGCTCTCTCCTCCTTCAAGCTCTTAATGACTGAGCTTTAATGTATTTTATTTCTTGAAAAACAATCCCACAAGCGCTCAGTACAGTCGAAAAAACATTTCTAAAATCATTAGACCGCTGCACAGTAAATATTCATCACAACCACAGCTCCCACCTGCTTGCAATGAGGCATTGATTTTCTCCTTGCCTTGTTTTGTTCTCTCTCACTTTTCATTTCTCTTCTGTTCTCTCCTCTCTCTACCTCCTCCCCCAAGATTCTCATTGGACTCTCAAGTAAGGCTTGGCAGGGCCCTCTATAAGATATATTTTCAAAGGGTGCAGAAGAATCTCTGTCAATATTCAATCCAATAGGAACCACCACACTGCCAGCTACAGGGCTTCTGGTATGATTTTTGGTGGGTGAGTGGTCCTGTTGCCCTGGGGATCCACTCCCACCCCTCAGCAGGTGTCTGAAATTCTGCCATCAGGACTGCATGATCACATAGTAGGAAAATTATTATTTTGTCCATTTAGAGATCTGGAATCCAGTGCTAGCCTGGCTAATATCACTGTGTGACCTTGAGCAAGTCATGTCATTACTATAACCCTTGGAATTGTCATCCATAATGTGACAATGTTCAAACTGTCCTCTACTTGGTACTCAGATATCTTTAGCTGAAGAGATGGGTTTCTATTCCACTCTGGCTAGTTACCAGCTGTGTAAACATGGACAAGTTGCTCACTTTTGGGACTTCATTTTCCTCATTTAAAAAATTTTATATATGCATATATATATACATATAAAAACATATCTGAAAAGGGTATTTTAAAGTTGAAATATATACCATATGTGGAGCACCCAGTGTAGTGCCCAGCACATATTGGACTCAACAAAATTAATTTTCTCTTGCTTGCACCTATAGTCATTCTTGTCCTCTTGCCATGCACACCAGAGCTGAGCCCCATCCTAGAGACAGTTGAAGAGCATAAATGTCCTGGAGCAGCAGTGGGTGGTCACAGAATGGAAGGAGGGGGATGAAGACAAACTGCCTGCTTGGCATCTGGGCCATGTCCCCAGATCTAGAGGAGATGGGAGTGGCTGAGTCTCTTCAGGTGAAGGTACTAGTAGGAAAGAAGTGGTCTTCTCTCAGGTGAGAGTCACCAAGCCCTCACTTTCTTTGATGCACAACTCTGCCACTCCTTCATTTGATCTCCAAAATCTTGTGAGGTGGAGCATTATTATATCCCCAATTTACAGATGAATAAACTGAAGTCCAAAGAGGTTCAGCCCAAGGTCACATTGATAAGGAGTGGCAGAACGAGGTCACACATTGAAACCCACCAACTCCACATCCAAAAATGTTAACAAAATCTCTTTACTCACAGCTCTTCAGGGACACGATTATGACAGTGAGGCAGACCATCACAAACATCGAGCCAAATGAGGGTGCATTCTTAAATATTCTGTGTGTAACACCTATTACTGCAAATGGGATCAAGATTGTTGGTAGTTTCTTGATTCCTGCTGGCTGCCATCAATAAATAGAGATTAGCAATATCAGTTCTCAGAATTCAGCCAAACTCCCAACTAAGTAAGAAATCCTAGGGCGAGAGGCTGCAACCCTATTCTGAATTGTATATTTATTTCTCTTCATGGTCTACAAATATTGGTCTAACTTACTGTTTAAAAAATGTTTGTAGAGAGCTTTATGACATGCCAAGCACTGTATAAGCATTTATCATACATTATCTAATTGATCCGTGAAATAATTCTACAAGGTAGGCAACATCATCCGCATTTTATAGATGTATGAAGGAAAGTGTTTCTGTAGGTCAAGAAACACAATCAAGATCACATAGGTATGAGGCATTCAAAACTGTCTTCCCCCTTGCCTTTTTTACTATAGAGATTAGAAAGCTGAAATGTTGTCTTTCATACTTTCTCTTACAATAAGAAAGCCTGGTCAATAAGGTGTAAGTTGAAGTTCCTGGGTGAATCTCCTGGAACATTTTTTTAAAGAGGCAGACTCATCTACCATACCTCTTGCCTATTCTGCCAGCCTGAAACATGGACATGAAGCCTGGAGCTACAGCACCCATTTTGTAACTCCAAGGATGAAAACCACGTGATAACAGGGCATAGCAGAAAGACAAAGGAACCTGGGCTCTCAGTGACATTATTGAGGAGGTCCACAGCCTTTTACTGCCTACCTCTGGATTTACCTGAGGAAAAATGACACCTATTAGCCCATGCAAGTTTTGTTTTCTCCTTCTTGGAGCTATATCTAATCCTAACTGATACATACAGTGATATTGTTGTAATTTTTATTGTTATAGTTTCTTTTTAATTTGTTCTCGAGGTCTCTCTGTTGAGAGTGTCCATAAGGCAAGATAGCCATGCTCTAGGAGAGCCCCGATGGGGGAAAGTTAGGTGCAGGTGTATGGGTCAGGTGAGCCACAATGAGAAGGCAAAAACAAAATCCATGAAACATTTATTACACAGAGATCCCAGGAATATTAGGGGTGCTGACTGAGGGACTGACAGGAAGTCAGGAGGTGGCAGGGAGCCCAACAAGTAGATGCATAGTGAGAGAGAAAGAGAAAAAGAGGGACAGCGAGACCTGTGGGACTATGCTTTTATTATGGTCCATGGGCATTATCCCTTAGGCGTTCCAGTCAGGGCTATGGATTGGTTAATTTAAAGAAAACACAGACATGGGGGAGCTTATTTATATGACTCTTGTATTGACCATGGGATTGTATCTTGGTTGGCAGATGTGAGGCATGTTGGGCTTCAAGTCAGCGAAATGAGAAACAAAGAGGCTGTATCACAATCAACCACACAGGGGGAAGAGTTTTAACTAGACCAAAGGTGACTAGGTTTCAAATAAGTTAGGCCTAAAAGTGGATGCCAAGATAGCAACAATATTAAACAAATTTATTACAGATACAAAAGTCAAACCTGAGACCATAAGACTATAGACCCAAGTTTTTAACTACTATAATATCTGCCTCTTACCCAAATTCTACTGTTTTCCCGGTAGAAAAGGACAAAGCGTTAGTGTAGGGTTGATAGGAAGCAAAAATTACCCAGAGCAGCTACGGCATATCCCATTCCTCCCACTGTTTCTCCCCTTCCACACCTATAACTAACACAATATTAACCAAGGATTTCAAGCATTCAGATATCTTAAGATGACTTACCCATTCCTTCATCCCCAGGAAGGATGAGTTACTCCATATAGGACATGAATGCTACTTACAGCTTAGTATCTCTTTGTTTTGGGGAAGGAGAAAGGAGGAAAATTCAAGAACTAAGTTCCCTTTTTCATTGAAATATTGACTAAAAGGTAAAGCATTTGTCCTGCTAAGCCTTCAGAGGTGATGACCAAACATAGGGTCTGTGATCCTTTTTTTATCATACATCATGTATCAACTCATGCATAGCTGAGTGTAGCTGTTTTCAGCACCTTGGAGAGGGCTTACACATCTGACTCTGCAAGGGCCTTGAAACACTGCAGCAAGCTCCTGGGACTTTTCCTGATGAGTTTTGGCATAACCTGCACTTTATACACTATTCCTGGTAAGAAGGGAGCATCTGGGGCCTGAGTCCAGGAGGTTGGCATCCGAGGGATTTGCTCAGCCTGTGTGGGGAGTTACCCTGCCCTGTTTTCACCCAGTCCTAAGGCCGCATAGCAAGGTTCAGAACTTGAGCAGTGCACCACTGCCAAGGAAGGCAGAGATGAATGAGAACACTGAGAACATATGCATATGCAAGGAGCTCAATATTATTGTTTAATAAATGAATCAATTCTGTATATCCATCACCAGTAATTGTACCTATGTCTTATGAGAACTAAAAGATAATGCTTGTAAAGTACTTAACAAAATGCCAAAATACTTAATAACTGTTAGCTATAATCCTAAGAAAACTACCTAAAATGTGAACAAAGATGTTTATCATAGCATTGTTTATAATATAAAAATAGAAACAACATAAATGCATAGCAATATGGCAATCCACATGATGGAATAAAAGAGCCATGAAAAAATGTTTTCAAAATGTCTTTGCAATAGGACGGCACTGACTGAGACTGTTACCCCTGGGAATAGTGCAGTTTACAGCAGAGACAGAGAACTGTTGAAAACAAAGCAATTAAATGTTATAGGGGCTGAGTTTAAAGGAGATCTTAATCTTGAGACTCCTTATACTGACGGAGTTGACAAAAGTTGAACTGCTTTGGTGGCTGTTTATCATAGAGATATAAAACAAAGTTACATTTTTAGAGAGAACAGTGTTTGTGAAGAAAGTTTATTCACTCTTTGTCTCCCCATGGAAGAAGAGATGGAGAAAATGCAACTTATCTTCAAACCAAAAGACCAGGTCCCAAGAGAATGGTTTAAAAATGAGAGTGTCTCCAAGAGGGAGAGCCTGACATCTCATTCCCAGGTTCTATCATAGCTGGGTACATAATACTGCAGGGGGTCGGGGGAGGCTTTGTGGTATGGCCAAGTGATGAGGGGGCAAAATCACCACCTTGAGTGCCCTGTAGACATTCCCTAGACCCACTGGTCTCCTAGTAGGACCATGGAGAGCATGGGAATGGCAGGGATGCTGAAGTTTGAGACAAAAATGATACCATGGGGATGAGCCCTTTATCAGTGAGGCTTGTTTGGTCAGTCCCCTCTCCATCCATAGGGACTTGGCGGCTAACAGCCAGGGTGGTGGTGATGACCAAGAGGAAGGGGCAGCAGCTTACCAAGAGCAGTCATGTAAGTAGATTTTGGTTTTGTTCCTTCCTTTTTCTCCCCTGCATATCCTTTTACAGCAGGGGGCAAGGGCAGGGAAGAGAGACAGATGTATGGGAAAGCACAGACTGTTCTCTCTGCTCCCTCTTTACTTTCCAGTATAAGCTGCAAGTCCAGCCTACCCCTTGGGGATAGGAGGAAATCTTAGGGAAGCTTGGAATCAATTGAATTTTTTTCAAATGTGAAAGACTAGGCTTAATAACCAAAGTGACACCATTTTAATAACTAAATATGACTGAAAAGTTATGGAATCAGATTGAGCTATTGTCAAGGATGTCTTTTCCCCAGTGGGAGAGAGGGGTTTGAGACAGCACAATAATAGGGAATTATTGGAAAAGCAAAAGCATGCCATGTTTGTACCCTGATGAGTTTGGGACTTTAACTTGTTATATTCATGATATAATGTGAAACACAAAAATCAGGATATAAAATTGTATACATGATAGGCTTACATTTTAGAAAATATACAAAAAGCTCAAAGGAAATACGCCAGAATGATATGAGTAGATGCAATGATGAGTATAATAATTTTAATTTTCTTCTTTATGCCTTTCTTTATTTCTCAAATTTCCTCAGTGGGCATGTATCACTTTTATAATCAGGAAAAATATCAAAAACTTTACTTTGCTGTGTAAGTTTCTTTCCCGGAGGTCCCACATTTTGGAGCAGGCTCTCCATCATTCTTGGCGGCCCTAGCCCTAAAGTCCCCTTCAAGGCCAGAGAGTCAAGTCCTATTTGGAAGTGAAATAAAGTTTCAGTCTCACCAAGATTCTATTTCAGATGTTGATTTTAGCGTTTGTGAAACCTTTACTTTAGGGATGCTGAGGCACAGCGATCCTAGGGGCTGGACCCTGAGCTCAAAACTCCATGGTCTTCTCACTGGAGCCTCTGAAAGTTTTAAAGGAACCATGTCCTCAGGAGCAACTGATTACTGGGTCAACCGCAATTGGTTTTCCTAGGGCCAGAGTCGCAGAATAGCAAGTGTTTGTAGTACATCATGGGCAGCCTGGTGGGATTTTATCCATATAAATAATCCACATGATGTCAGCTCCTATTTTTCATCCCTTGATACAGAGGTATGCGTGTAACAAGGTTAGAGAAACAGGACTTTTTCAAGACATAGTTGTTTGCCTGAAGATGAAGCTTGAGTGAAATGGTCTCCACAAAGCTACTGTTCCAATACTTAAATTACTGGCATCCAGAGGCGTTCAGGTCCAGTTGAAGGGCCAGGGCCACACAACTGCCATTGGCTCTAATAAAGGGACAGGAGAAAAGGATAATCATCAAGTTTGGGGAAAGACAATAAAACAAAACTGTGTTTCTGCTAACAAAGAATTGTATTGTCTCCAAGTATTTATGCTGCATTACATCCATTTTCCACCAGCAAAGAACTACAAAGAAGGAAAACCAGCAGCAATAATCAAAGGCTCTGATCATTGCTGGGCTGTCACCTCAGGAAAATGCCTGAGTGCCCTGCCCTGTTTGGGAAGATTATGGATGTTATAATAAGGGCTGTATGAAGGAAGAGCCAGTGGGCACAGAGGCTGAGTCTTCATGGTTTATGCCTGGGGGAACTCCAGTAACACCCATTTGCCCCATCACAGGTAGGAGCCACAGATTCAGGCAGAATCAATGATAAACAAAATTACGGGAAGTTAGTTCCCATATACTAAGAAAGGTTTCAGTCTCCCAAACCCTCTTCCCTCCTGCTTCTGAATGCCCAACCCCTTCTAAGAAGAATCAACACCTTTAATAAAATTAAAAGGGGAGACTTTGTATAACCATGCCCCTTGGAGGCTAAGCATAGTTCCTTAGATTTACATTAAGGTGGAAATGACTAATGTAATTTCAGATCCCATTCTGAAAGTGAATTTTCATGGCAGGTGAAGGGTAGCGATTAGAAGGTGGCATGCTGGAAGGAAAGAAGAGGATCTAGCTGCTAAGAAAGGAAAAATGATAAAGGATGGAGGGTCAGGATAGCAAAGTCAAACTAGCTTCACTTTCTGAATTGGAAATGGTGCAGTTCCCAGGAGGATACAGAAACCCCCTAACTCTCAATGTAAATTGAGAAGTCCTTTGGTTGTGTCTAACTCATTTCTCAGTATTTGATCCCAGAATTGATCTCCAGGTAGAGCCTCCACTAGGAATGGGACTTCTGTTAAGGCCAGGGAATGGCTACAATGCATGCAGGGGATATTTTCAATTACCCATGAAGTGTCAGACTGTGCCCAATTGGCCCTTTGGATGGCATGTTTAACTAGGGTTAATTTTTAAGTGAGCTATACAGGAGACTGGGAAAGAATCAGGAGATGTGGAGTTAGGGGCATCTACCTACACAATAATTATACCACCAGCTTCCATTTGGAAGTCATTTGTACTTTCCTTTTGAAGCACTTTTTTCATTATTGGCAATGTCTCTTGATACCGCCTCCAAGAATTATCCACATTTTTTTATCACAATATTTGGCTTTGTCATATATATGGGCCACTAGCCAGAGCTTGGAAAGCTTTTGTTGTATAGAGATTTCCATCACAATGATGTCAGATCAAAAAGTTGTAATGTGATTTCACCCAATCAGCTCACGTTAGCCTCAAAAGAATCGATTTCATTTCCTTTCTGGCTTCTTCCTCCACTCTCACAACTATTATCTTGTCAGTTGGCTTTACCCCCTTGCTACCTCCTTTGGAGGAAGAGTTGCCCTTCCTCCTGTCCAAGGCCACACCTCCTCTGTGTGCTGGATCTCATTTCAACCTACAGCCCTTGCTTCCTCAGGGACCAGGAACCTTGTTCCTTCCATTATCTCTTCTTTTATATCTTCATCTTCTCCTTCAAGACTGGCTCCTTCCTACAGTCACACAGATATGCTCAAGTCTCTCAAACCTTAAAATAAGCAAATGCAAACTCCCTTGATTCAATGTTCCCTACCTCTCTTTACAGTTCGGTTTTTAAAAGAGAAGACACCAATTGCTACCTTCATTTTCTCCCTTCTCAGTCAGCTCTCAGCCTGCCTCATTTTGGCTTCCACATGCCAGTTCTCCATTGAGACTGTTCCATCAATAGATTCTTACATTTGCTGAGTCCAGGAGACCTTCCAGTCCATACATTTACTTGACCTCTCCATATTCAATTTTGATGACCACACCCCTTCTTGAAATGTGCCTTGACTCTCCCGAGCCCGTTCTATCTTTGTCATCTTCTAATACTCAGGGCACTCCTTCTTGCTCTCACTCATGGGCTTCTCTTTCTCTGCCTACTTTTTGAATGTTGACGATCCCCAGGGTGCTGTCCAGAGCTCTGTCTTTGACTCCCTGCACCCCCTGAGGGGAGCTCATCTTCTGTGCTGGCTCAGCTACCATTCATGCAATGATTCCCCCCTCTCCGTGTCTCTTCCCCAAACTTTCCCCTGTGTTCCAGCCCCATGTATCTCCATAAACTATATGGAGAGTTTAATTTAGATATAGCTACATTTTATTAGTTTAGATAGGAACTTCAAATGTAACATATTTAGAGCCAAAACTCGTATCTTTCTCCTAGAACCTACAAATGTAAAGTTAGATTCTTTTTTAGAATCTCTGATTGTCTTCCTTTGACCCTCAGGATAAAGGCCAAGCTCCTTGGTGAGGTCTACAAGGTACTTTATGGAATCATGGTTAGCCCCTGCCCACCTTTCCTGGAGGTTTCCTGACCCTCCCCTATCCTTCCTGGAGAACCTATTCCTAACTTTTTCCCCAGCAAGACAAGACTTCTCATGGTCCTGTAAATGTGCCGTGCTATTCCATGCCTTTGGACCTGGGTATCCTTGGCCTGGAATGTCCTTGATCTCATTTATCTTTTCTGTTTTCAAAATCCTATTAAGGACCCCATCCTCTGAGGTCTCCCCCTTATATCAGATGGAAGAATTTTTGTTCTGGTTCTAAACTTTGTACATACTTGGACAATTTCATGTACCTCATGGGATCCTATTTTTTTATTACATATCTGTCTTTCCTACTGAGATTTTTGGGCTCTTTATGGGATAGGACTGTATCTCATGCATCTTCATGACTCCTGAGCCTTTAATTTTCTGGCTTCTAGTAGATGCTCAGCAAATGCTTTTGGACTAAACCGATTTTTTTCTCTTGTAGATTGAGGATCAAAAGAATATTCTGTTAATGTTCTTTGTGAATGATGAATATCTCTACAATGTTTACAATTGTTTTTGAACAGGAAAATCAGTAGTCTTTTTCCTCCTCCTATTCTTCTTCTTCCCTTCCCATCCTGGTTTTTCTCAACCTCTGGACAATTTCTTGACACTCGTCAAGGGTGCCAAAGACATGGGGAGCACTCCTGAAGAAAGGTGGAGGAGTGAGTAACGCTCAGCAAGGACACATTCGTTGAGGATTTACTCCCAACTGAACATGCTTGGAAAATCAATAGCGTGTTTACTTTACTATGGGATAACAGCTCCAAGAAGAAGGCTCTCATTCCTTCCAATCAGTATCAAGGTCAGCAATGTCAATGGAGAGGCAAACAGATGTTCCCAATTCTGAACTGTTCTGGTGAAGGACAGGGGTTCTGGATTTAATTAATAAAGGAATAGAGAACAGCTCGGGAGACATTTTCTTTCTAATATATTGGAAAAATCACTGTAACATCAAGAAAAACAGTGTGAATGGGAGCTGAAGGAAAGACCAGGTAGATGTCATATCTCCATTCGGGAGCTTCTTCCCCTGTGGTCCAGGATCCTGGCAGAGAGGTCAGGCTGACCACCAAGATGTGCAAGGGGAGAAAGAGGGTGATCCTTTCCTCACATCATAAGGGTCACAGCCAATACCTCTGTAACAAAAGACAGGTTAACAAGAAAAAAAGCATAACAAATTTATTTGATCATAGTTTTACATGACACGACACAGGAATCTTCAGAATGAAGACCCCAGGACACAGGGGAATGCTATCTGATTTTATGCTTAGGTTTGATCAAGCAAGAACAGCCATGTAGAAATGTGACTGGACAAAAAGGGTACGATCTAATGGTGATAGACTGAGTGGGGAAAGCTAGCAAGGTCTGTCCAGATTCTTCGTGGTCTCTCTGTTGGAGCATTCCTTCCTCCAGGCATGGGGTAGGACTTCTCCAGAATGAGGGTCTTAATTTCTTTATGGCCAGCTGTTGTACAGAAAGGTGGGGGAAGGTTAGAGTAATATTTTTAGGCTTTATGTCTGGCTTTGGGGAAGAGGGATTCTAGTTCTTATGGTTTACCTTCAGCGAGAATAAGGGGCAAGAGACAGGAGGGCAGGAAGGGGTCAGAGAGACACTTTGCTTTGGAGGCTTTCACTTTGGGGTATTGCTTTATGAGCCTCAACAGAAGAAAAAAAATCAATCTTTTAACTGAGGTAGAAACCCAAGACAGTGGTGTTTGTGGACCAAGTGGGCTTTTGCCTGTATGAGAAGCAGATCAGAAAATATCTGAACTTAGGAAAATCTGTCCTTGGCTTGGGTGGGAGGTAGCAGCAAAGATCCTTAATGGCCCTGAGTACCCCTCTCTCCTGGGACCTCCAGACCTAGGCTGCACCAACATATGCCATAATCCCAAATTGTGTGCTGATGACTCTGCTGCAGGTTCTTTGGGCACTTCAAACCCAACAGGTCCCAACAGATCTTTTTATCAGTCCTCTCTATCTCTCTGCCAAAATCTCCAGTCCCTCCTATTTTCCTATTCCTGTTGCTGTCCTGCACTCATCTTTCCTCCTTCCCTCTTTGTATGCAATCAGATGGCAAATCTTTCCTGTCCCTCTCCACTGCCGAGGCCTTGGCTTTACTCCTTTGCTTCCCGTTACACCCCAAAGGCCTAATGCCGCAACTCTTCCGCGTGGCTGTTGGAGTTACTGCTGATCATTTGCCCCACCTTGAAAACCTTCAAAGGCTGCCCATGGCGCACACTATAAAATCCAGGCTCCTTATTCTCTACTATTTATTTTTCATTCCTAAGTATGCTCTCTAACATGTAAAGATCTTTCTATTTTGACCACAATTTCCATTTTCAGCCTCATTTTTCATGTTTACTCCACCCAGGTGTCTTTATCCAATCCCAAATATTCCTTCTGCATTGCCATCTCTTGGCCCTGAAACCCTTTTCTTCAAATGAACACATCCCTGAGCGCCTTCCTTCTCTGCCCCAACCTAGGTGATCTCCCCCATATCTGGACCCTTGAGCACTTGTTGTCTCTAGTGAGACTCTGGTGACTTGCTTCTGGGCACTGTAATGAACATGCACTATCAACCTGACACCAGATTGCAAGTAAGTTTAGGGAAAAAACTGCATCTTATCGTATTCGCATTCCCACACTCTCAATACAGCGCCACGCTCACAGAAGAATGAAGTGAATGGAGTAATGGACTCCTGGGACTTTAAGGAGGATACCTCACCTCAGACCCAGACTCCCTCTGAAGTATGGTCTCCAGTGTCACCACCTAGAAAGTCCTCTCAGTTGGCTTCCCCACCTGCCTCACCCCCACCCCACAGGAGGGCCGGAAATAAATTTGATCAGGAGATGGGCAGCACTGGGTAAGACAAGAATGTTTTCCTGGGGTAGATGATTTAGGAGCATTTTGGAAGGAAAGCAAGGTGGTATTTCAGCTGGGGTGGAGGGAGCAGGGAAGGCATGCAAGGGAAGAGGTGGCAGGTGACAGATACAGCCTGGTGAGGGAGCAGTGTGGCTGCGAGGGAGGACAGGGAGAGTTTCTCTTGGCAGGAGCAGACTCTCCACACGGGAAGTGAGGGGAAATGAGAACGCTAAAACAGGGGTGCGGGGGGTCACGCAGGGCCCTAAAGGCTCGGCCAAGCACAACAGACACTCCTTCTCAGAGGCCGTTGCTCGGCTTAGCCCCGCATACTCGCTTGCTCAAGAAGCTTAATGCCAAAGTAAAGTGTGTGCGAGTGACTGGATTATAATCCTGCCATTTCCTAGTTTATGTGGCACTGGGAAAGTGACTTAATCTCTCTGTATCTCTCCTTAGTTTCCTCATATTTAAAATAGGGACAATAATGGTACACACTTTACAGGGTTATTACAGGAGTAAATGCATAAAGTACTTAGAATAATGCCCGAGCTATGTAAATCAATTATTTTATTATTTCAGGGGAGCCCCAAGACCAGAGTCTAATACTTGGCATCATAGAATTCATCAAAACAGATAGATCTCAGAACTCAGGAGACCTACACCAGAAATACCTGTCTACATTCCTAACAAAGTTACTCAGGACAGTACCAGACCTGGGAGAATGGCAAAGCCATAGATGCTCTTAGGATTGGACAAAGAGCTCCTGAGATGGAAGCCAAGTGTGGAGACCCAAGCTGAGTTCTGATCTGGGCAGGTGACCCAGGGAAGTATCTGGACCAAGGCCTAGGCAGATGCCACCAGTTCCAATGGGGACAGGACTCAGCAGAGAAGGGGGATCAGTCCAGGGGGAAGGGAGCAGGGCAGAGCTGAGCGCTGGGAGAGGCGCTGAGCGAGCCTCATTAGCAAGAGGAAGCTGACTTCAGAGCCGCCACATCCTTGTGCCATCTCAGAAACGCTCTGAGAAAGTCAGTAAACAGGTATTTGGGGAGGCTTTTTAAAAATCCCTGTGAACACATTCTTAGCTAAGAATATAAGTTGAGAGAAAGGATTTGCCAACTTGTGAGAGGGGCTGAGTATTATGAAGAGAGTATTACATCCCCCTCTGGGAAAGACGACTGACGCTGCAAAGAAACTTAATGAGACTCAATATCCTGCTTCCTCTCATTGCTCCTTTGCAGGGATTGGAACACAAATCTCCAGAGGGGGGGAGGTTATTTGATACAGGGTAAAAAGCAAGGTGGTTTGCAGCAAGTGTTTGTTAAGTTTTTCTTGGGCTTAAAAGGCCAGCAGGGGCTTTTTTTTGCAAAATAAGAAGGAAGGGAAAAATAAGTAGGAAGGGTAAAACAAAGCCTATATGTGGAGATCCTGCAAAATTTGCCTGTTCACTAATTCTCCAGAAACTACCAGAAGGAGCCCCCAGTGCTGACATGATGCCATCAGCTCTTCTAAGTGTCCCCGAAAGGGCTGGACTAGACCATTTGCAGGGCACAGCTCCCCAGGCAGAGGAAACACGAGCCAAGTTGGGAGAGACAGAATCTCTCCCCACCAGGTAGCTGAAAAAGAGCTGTCTTTTTCTGTTTACCAGAGACTGGAAGGAATTAGAGATGAAAACTTCTCTAGGTGATTTGGGGGTGGGGATTAACATGATTCAACTGCCTCCAATGTGCCAAATCCTGAGGTAGGCACAATGCATAAATTATTTCTTAAGAATGGTAAGAGAAGATTCTAACCTTAGTAGAATCGATACATGACTAATTGGGAAAGAAACAAAGAGAGAGAGAGAAAGACAGAGACAGGGACAGACTGAGGAGTGGGGGGGAGGAGGGGAGAAGAAGGAAGGAAGGAAGGTCTTATAGTCACACAGGGTTGAATCCC
Organism: Propithecus coquereli; assembly: GCF_000956105.1. Taxonomy (NCBI): domain Eukaryota; kingdom Metazoa; phylum Chordata; class Mammalia; order Primates; family Indriidae; genus Propithecus; species Propithecus coquereli. Next base: position 129,276 of record NW_012146634.1, read on the forward strand.
AGTCTCCTGGCTGCTAACAAGCCAGTACTTCAGCTTCCTCCCCTATAAAACAAGATTGTTAGGTGAATACGCAAGCTCATACGTAGCACAGAACCTGGTGCATAGTAGGTGCTCAGCAAATGGTTGCTTATTTATTAATTTGCCTAAAAAGTAGGATTGTAGTTGTAGGAAGAGAATAGCATTTAGAATCTGCAGACCCAAATTCGAGTTTGACTTTGCCACTTACTAACTGCACGACTTTATACAAATCATTAGGCCTCTTCGGGCTTCACATTGCTCCTTCTTGTGACTGATAAAAACAATCTATCAAATAGATTGTTGTGAAGGCCAAATGAAATAATATCTGTAAAATGCTTAGCACAGCCTTCTGAAAGTCTCTGTAAAGGGTACTTATTGTACCAGCTGCTTGGGGAAAGGCTTTGAGGTGGGAAGGTGTAGAGAGCAGCTGGCGTCCCAGGCATTGAAATAGTCACATGTACAGGTTCCAAATATCTCGACGTGACCTTGCGTGGAGTATAAGGCCATGACTAACCTGGCAGTTACAGTGGAAGTCCATCGCCTGACTGAGCTTCTCCTGTGAACGGTGAGGGCCCGTGAGTGGGCAAAATGCTGCAACTCTGCACCCCAGGAATCTGCCGGACGACTACACAGGAGCCTGCTGATCCCCCAGCTCAGGCAGAAAAAGTGCTTGGGGCTTTGGGAGATCTGTTTCTACTTATGGCACTGCAACATCCGACTTGGAAAACACTTTTCACCCACCACTCATTGCAAAGGAGAATGTGTGGGCATCACAGACCACACACCAAATTGTCTTGCTGGAAAAGAGACAGCTAAATAGTCTCACTCTACCGCAGGCTCAGTGATGTCACCGAGGGAGCAGCCAGGGGAGGGAGGTGGAGGGAAGGAGGAGAAGGCAGCTGACTTTTCTGCACCATCCACAGGGACCTGTCCTGGGGGGTACTCCCTTCCTGACTTCTTTCCCTGTTTCCTTCCCTGCACTTGGCAAGCTGGAAAGTTGGGATGCTCCAAGCTTCTGCAGACTCATCTTTCATCTTTAATGACAGTTTGAGTTTATTAAGAAATAGGTGTTGCTTCTCCCTTGCCAGGTCCGGGGGAAGGCTGAAGTTGATTAATGTTCATGGGGCAAGAAAGAAGAGGGAGGAGCCTGTGGTTCAGTCATCATACAGAGAGGAAAATGAGGTCAGATGGGCATCTGAAGAATGGTGAGGGGTGCAAAATCAGCCCTGCAGAAACAACTCCTACAGACAACCTGAGGGTTGTGAGGGTCATGTGAACACAGTCAGCCTGGGAATTTCTTGGTTGATAGGGTCTCAGCTGAAGTTCATTATGTTTGCTATCAGCCGCTCTGATTGGGACAGTCTTGTGCTTTGGAAAACATCATCTGAAACAATGAGTGGGTTGCCAATTTACCTTCCAATGCTTTTTTTTATTTGCATAAACTGAGTTCTGGAAGGAGCTGTCTTGGAAAAAGCTGAATAGAATTTTAACTCTCCCAAGGAATATCCACTGCACGGTTAATTGAGGGTTGATTACCTTCAGCATGGCTAAGAGAAGGTCCGAGTTGATGCCTCTACTGCTCTATTTACTATGTCTGTGGGATTTGGAAAAGTCAGTGAGCCCCTCTGAGCCTTGGTTTCTGCATCTGTAAAGTGAAAAAAATAATGTCACTGGGGTGACCAAACGAAAACTTCCCCTTTGCCCTGTGAAATTTCATTATAAAATCAACAGACAAAAGGCAGATTAATGGGAAAAATGGCATACAAATTTATTAGTGTGCAAAGGGAAAATCTCAGGGTGATTACCCCCCGTGCAACGAGCTACATATGGTTATATACTCTTCTTCATACAGGAAAGGGAGATGGGAAAATGTGGTTGATTTTAGGGGGCGAGTAAACGATTTTTAAGGGAATTTAATAAGTTTGAAGAACATACAATGGCCTGGGACAAAGTCTATTGGGCCCGCAGAGCAGACAATGGTTTATGACAAAAGTCTGTCCAGGTGTTTTGATAGACTTCAGTCTTTCTTCCTGCAATGTGAGTTCAGTTAATGAAAACTCAGGGAAGGAACCAGAGGTAATTACTTTCTTCTTTGGCAGGTCTGAACTCTAGGTAGTAAATAAGGGAACTTCAGAAAACAACTTCATCCTGTGCTTTGGTAGAGACAAAGGATTGAGGGACAGGAACAGGGTTGGGAAGGGGTCAGAGAGACCTTGAGGCTTCCTCACTTCAGCCTGTCAAAGTGCCACATTTTGGGGTATTGGTTTCTGAGCCCCAGCACTACTCATTCAATTGATATTAACAGATATTTATTGATCAATATAACTATGTGCCAAGAATCATGTTAGGGATTCTGAGATGACTAAGATACGGTCCCTGCCCTCAAGGAGCTTACAGTCCAGTCTACCTACTCGTATCAGATACTCCTATGCAGCACTTCAGGTCCTATCGGCCACACCTGCCTCTGATCTCACCGGCCACTGAAGCTTCCAGATTTATATGGGCTCCATCTGACTTACACAGGCACAACTTGACAGCGCTTTATCTCATGCCCTCACTGCACCACTCCTGCCTCCTACCTCAAGACTTTTCTGTTGACACTAAGGCATGGAAATTCTCTGGCCCCTGCTTGGTACCCACATGTATGCAACCCAGAAATGTAGGGGAGTGAATGCATCATGGGGTAAAGCTTTGACTGCTAGGTAATGGAATTCATGAATAGATTCTTCCCCAGTTCTCTCCCTGGATGAATTTTGCTAAGACGCAGTTTACATAACTTCTTGGAGAACTATCCTGTGAAGTCAAGTAATCGTCCCACTTAGCAGCTGCCAGTTGATAACACATCATCATGGTGACTCTCCATTTTTCCCTGCTTCTCCTTCTTGATCTCATTCTTTCTCCCTCCAATAACACTCCCGAATAAAGTAAAAGCACATAAGTCTTTCTGTCAGTCTCTGTTCTCTAGGGAATCCAGGCTAAGGCAGTTGGTATTAGGACTGACCCGACAAAGTAAACCCTGGAGATGGGATTTTGGAGATAAATTATCCAGAGTCTAATGGCAATATGGAACTCATTGCTGTTAGTGAGGAGGGTAATAATAATCTGTAGCATACAATGGTATAAAAATACTAAACTCTTAACCCCATGTTAATTGGGGTGAAGTGTAGAATGAGCCATTGAAATGTGTGATGGCTGTGGTACTTGGAAAATATGGAAGCACTGATAATTATAGGGAGTGAGCTAGATTTTGTTAAACGCATTGGTAGCCTTCGCTAAAGAAAATCATAAGCTTGGGAAAGCTAAATGCCAACTCCAGGCACAATGTGAAAAGCACAATGGCAGCTATAAAGAGTCTCTTATCTCCTGAAGCTACAGAACACACAGTGCTGGAAATCAAGCCCAGGATCCAATTGCAAGGATGATAGAACTGCCAAGAAGAATGTATGCACAACCTCCACACTCTTAGGTTTGAGTCAAGGCTAGATAGGAAGAAAGGGGTTGTGAAACCAAGAATAGGGGCATTTGGGTGGACAAGCCTGAGAATCTTGAACCTTCAGATTCCCCTGAACCCTGCAAGTTGACAAAAGCAGTTTCATCTCCCTTACCAGGGGAGAAATCCTCCTCTTGCCTGGAGACCATGTAATGACTTTACCTGAGGCAGGAGGCTTGTGAGATAATGTCTGTTCTCTTTAAAATCTTCTGCTATCCCTCAATGCCTCAAGGAAAAAAAAAAAAAACCATGATCAGATCTCAGCACAGCTCAAGCAAGGAAGTACAGTCACTAGTCTGGGAAGAAATAACTTATAGGCTGAAGGAATTGCAGAACCTTGCTGATATGAACTGGCAGGAACCAGGGAAACGTGTAGCAATGGATCTCTGTGGGAAGAGGAGCCAAATAGAAAGATAGGAAATGTAAGACAGGAAATGTTTTTTGACATAAGGGATCTCACCTATATTCTTGCAAGGACACCTATAGCTTGTTCTCACAAACTGTTGGGATGACTCCTTGAAAATTGAACATGATAATGGGTTGTAGTAAATTAGGTGGAGACTTTGGAACTTTTTTGGTGTAGTATTGAAGAAGAGATCGCAAGGCTCAAGAAAGCAGGAATATTAGAACGGAGGCACTATATGAGACCTGAGAACCTACCACCTGAACATGTCTTCCAGGATGGCCCAGAGGACAGCCCCTTCACTAGGGCATTGAGGACTACTTGGATGAGGGAGGCACTAGCATCTTTGAGAAGCTTAGTGGCAGCTTCCTTCTGTAAAGTTGAAATTGCTAGTGAAAGATGCTGCCATATAACTGAGATTCCTAATATCAATGAGTTTGATAGGATTAAGCTAGGGAAGGGTAGAGCTTGATAAGATTAAGCTAAGACTGGTAGGGGCTGCACTTAACTATCAGAGACATAGTGGACATAATTAATGCAATGAGCAACAAGGTCAGAGTCGAAAACAGGTGCTTTGAATACCCGGGATCTGCAGCAATGATGGTGATATGCTGGTAAATGTTTAACAATCAGCCTCTGAAAAAAAACAGACAACCCTCACTTGTTGCATTTGCCAATTTCCATGGTATAAATACTCCCATTTTCAAGCTACCAATCCGATTTCACTAAACATTGAGTTGGGAGGAGATATGCACACTCAGTTCTTGTGAACTGGTATGAATTGGCTCCAGCACATCACAAGGTGCTTCTAGAGTCATCTATGATGTTTCTCAACTTGTGTATAAAAAAAGAAAAAGTAATTCAGCCATAAAATGGAAAATCATGGTCCCTCATTTTTTTTTTTTTTTTTTTTTTTGTGGATGTCTCTTTCTCATTTATTCATTATTTCTTTCATTCTGTAGACATTTAATTGAGTTTTTATACCGTATGCCAGATACAAACACAAATTCTGGGAACACAACAGTGAATAAAACAGGTCAGATGTCTCTACGTGTCATTTACATTCTAATGGAAGGTGAATTCACCTCATTTACTTTCTTGATCTAATGCAGTACATAGCCTCAGAGCCCACTGATTGAAGAGAAGACAGGATTTCTTCTAGGAAGGACCCTGCAATGCAATTGCAAGTATATATGGTAAATATTCCTCTGCTCCTCCCCAACAGGGACATGTGGCCATTTGCCAGTATATAGTCAGGAGAATACCCTGACTTTTTAAGAACTGTTCAATATGAGTTCTGACCACAGGACCTGAAATATCATCACAATCCTAAAGTTAGAGAAGGAATTTATGGAGGCCAGGTGATAAATAGAATCCTGGCCCTAATCCATCTCACAATGGGTCTATTGGGTCTACAAACACATTCTATGGTCATATCCCTGGTCTCCAAGTGTGTAATTGGGATAAACGTAGCTGGCAGAATCCTCACATTGATTCTCCGATCTGTGAAGTAAGGGTCATTATGCTAGTAATGTGGAAGCCAAGTGGAAGCCTCTCAAATTCACAAACTTTCTGCACTGACCAAAATAGTATTCAGATGCACAGCCCAGGAGAAATTCCAGAGGTTAGCACTACCATCAAAGACTCAAAAGATCTAACAGTGATGGTCCCATAATATCTTCATTTAATTTACCTGTGTGGTCCCTGCGGAAAAAACAGATGAATTAAGGCACTTCCTGCTAAGACTACCATAAACTTAAGGACGTGGTAGCCCTACTCATAGTTGTTGTGCTAGATGTGATATCTTTATTAAGACAAACTAACACAGCCTCTGGCACTTAATATGTAGCTGCTTAGCTGGTAAATGTACATTTCACAATCCCCATCAATAAGAGAATCAAAAGCAGTTGCCTGCATAAGACAGAGGCAGCAGTATGCATTCATTTTTTTTCTCCAGGGCTGTGTTAACATTTCTTCTCTCCATCACAATATAGTGCACATGGAGCTTGATCATCTCAGAATTCCTCAGCTCATCATTATAGCCCACTGTTAATGACAACTTGCTAACAAAAGTGACAAGTACTACAAATGCCCTAAGAAGACACATGCATATTACAGGGTGAGAGGTGAACCATAGGGAGATTCAGAAGCCCGACATATTGGTGAAGTTCTAGGAGAACAGTAGTTTGGAGCACACTAGGACATTACCTCTAAGGTAAAGGTCAAGTTGCTGCACTTTGCACCTCCTGCCATTAAGAAAAAGGCACAGTACTGGTAGACTTTGGATTTTACATTAAAATATATCATTTTGCTTTGATCGAAATTTTGAGTGACTCAGAAGGCTGCCAGTTTCAAATAGGGCCAAGAATAAGCGAGAGCTCTGCAGTAGACCCAGTGGCAGAATAACCTACCTGCCACTGGGGATATATGACTCAGCATGTCCTGTGGTGTTTGACACATCCATGGTGAATACAGTTGCTCCTAAGGTTCTGGAAAAAGGCTATAACTTCCACAACAGAGAACTACTTTCCATTTGAAAAACCTCTCTTGGTATGCTACTGGGCTCCCTAGCAGAAACTAGATGCCTGACCTTGGGATACCAAGTGATTATGTGACTTTAGCTACCCATCATGAGCTGAAAATGATCAGATCCACCAAGTCATAAGGTTAGGTGAACAGCAACAATCACCTGTACAATAGAAATTATATTTTTGGGATCAGACCCACGTAAACTCAAAAGGCATAAATAAATCACACGGACATGAGATCCAGAGTACCATGTCATTAACCTATAGTGCACTGACGTCTCTCCCTCAGTTCAAACCTATGGCCTCATAGAGGTTTCCCTATGACCAACTGATGAAGATGGAGAAAACTCAGGCCAGATTCATAGATGACTCAACACAGTATATTGGTGTTAACTGAAAATGAACTGCTGCCACAATGTAGACCCATTCAGGGATGGCCCTAAATGTGATGGGGAAGGGAAATCATCCCAGGGGACAGACCTAGGAGCAGTACACTTGTTCATCCATTTGAATGGAGGGAAAAGTGGCCTGAAATATCTATCTATCTATCATCTATCTATCTATCTATCTATCTATCTAATCTATCCATCCATCCATACACACACGCAGACTCCTTGGCATTGGTAAATGGCTTAACTGGCTAGTCTGGGATTGAGAAGAAATAAGATTGGAAAACTGGGAGACAACAGCCTAAGGAATGGAAGTAAAGCATGCAGATTTTTGTGTTTGAGTTCACACCCTCCAGAGAGTATTCGCCACAGAGAAGGTGCTTCACAATCAGGTAAATGGGTGCTGCATCATGTAATTGTCTGCAAGCCTCTCTTCTGCCACTTTAGTCCTAGCACAATGAGCCATTAACAAAGTGACCACAATGGCAGGGATAGAGGTCATGGGATTCCACTCACCAAGGCTGAGCTGTAGACTGCCACTGTGCCGATCCCTTGATATGGTACTATTCCTCAAAGAGATTAGCCAGGCATTCAGTTGTGGGTCAGTTACATTGGACTCTTTCCACTCTGAAGAAATCCATTATTGTAGGTCAATTCCTTCTGAATATCAGGACTGAGAGCATATACATGCCAAACTTACCAACATGTTAACCCATATGACATCATATAAGACCAAAAGACTTATTTTACAACAAAGGAGATGTAACAATGTACATATGACCATGGGATTCATTGTTCTTACCATGTACCCCTTCATCCCTACCTGGAAAATGATAGTCTAGTAGATTGATGGAATAAAATGTTAAAGGCTCATCTGAAATTCTAACTTGGGAATAATAATTAAAAGTTTGGAGCACTCTGCTCCAGAATGTGGTATATGCATTGAACCAAAGGCAGCTATAAAGTGTTATATGACCCAATAGCTGGATACACGGATCCCGGAACCAAGAGATGGAGGCAGATTGGCCCTCTCACTCTCACTCTCAGTGACCCACTCTACAGCTTTAGGCTCTCCTAGATTAGAGGTCCTGTCTATCAAGTGACAGTGGAGTGTGCTTCCATTCAAGAGCACAGTAAGGGATACAATGAACTTGAAATTATTAACACCACTTACTCACTCTGAGGTCCTCATGCCAATGGACCAGCAGACAGAAAATAGAATTCCTGAATTTGTGAGAATAATCATGTCTGCTTACCATGAAGAGTTAGAGTTGCTTCTACATAATGGAGGCAGGTGGTGGTGGTGGGAGGAATATGTTGGAAATCTTCAGTGTTCTGTGACAAGTAATAATGACAAATGGGCAGCAACTCCACAAGGTCTCAGACTTCTTGGGGATGGTAGTCTGGGTCACCCCAACTGGCAAGCAATCCAGATCAACTGAAATATTGGCCAAGTTTAAGAGAAAACTAGATAGAATACATGATAGAGGAGGGAGGTCATGAGTGTCAATTATATTTTGGAACTATAGCTAGCAATGGGGACTAGAGCTTATTTTACTAACCTTTTTGCTTTTCATTCTTCAGAGGTTGCACATGGTCACCATCTTGAAAATGACTCTGATTAATTGGACTTGTATTTCATTTCTTTGGGAGGAATTGAGGTCATTTTGTTCTCACAAAAATGGTGGCTTCATATTGTAAAACAGGAGTCAGATATAAATCAGGAGAACAAGAAGATTTGAGTAGTGCAAAGGGTGGACTGTGTCAGACACCTTTTGTGTAGCACTTTGGATCCTCTTGGATCTATCTTGTCTTCTTTTTCTGGTTTCAGTCATCACTGTGTTAACCAATCTACTTGAGCTTTGACTGACTTCCAGGAGACACAGTCTTTCAGTACCTCAACTTATGCCTGCACATAGAGCATTTTGTCTCAACAGGGGTTTCCTGTTGTTCCCAAGGCTTAGCATGCCATAGGGTCCTGTTTGGCACCCATACATTTGATGCCCAAAAGTGTGATGGCCTCCAAGGAGCCAACCTTTGAGTAATGGGAAAAGGGAATCTATGGATAATTTCCCCTGTTTTCTTCCAGATGGACTATTCTGAGATGTAATTTATACAGTTTCTCAGAGAGCTACCCGATGAAATCAAGCAATCAGTCACATACACAGCAACCAGCTCAGTAATGCGTACATACATTGGTGCTCTCTTTTTCCCTGCTTAGCTCTCATTTTCCTTCACTCCTCCTCCTGGGATTGCAAAATTAGTATTTTGTAAACCTTTATCTCAGTCTTTACTTTCTGGGAAACCCAGATGAAGATACTAATTGATAAAATTGCTGTGAAAATTGGATTTTTAAAAATAATAGAAATTCAAATGTATTACAAGCACATTATGTAAGAGCACATGATGTAACTATAAGCTTATAGTTATTGGATCTATTTAATTTTTATGTTACAGGTACAGTGGAATAGAAAAATCCATAGGCAGTACAACAGATAAACACATTCTTTTGCCTCCATTCCCAGTCCATTTCTTTGAATTTTAACCATCCTGAATTATAGAGTACTTGTCACTCCACCTACTCTCCTTAAATTTCAAGGGCCACCTCCTCCAGGAAGGCTCCTGGATTAATATAGCTCCTCCCCCAACCCTATGATGATCATCATCACCACTAACAAATACAACCCAGACCACAGTTTTATGGAGACCCTTGTCGACTAAAACTTCATCTTGTATATTATATGTGAGTTCCCTAAGAGCAGAGTTTATGCTCACCCTTTAATGTGGCTCTAGGGGAACTACTAAGCTATGCAGCTGATGCTACCTCACGATGGCAGGTTTTCCTAATATAGGGGACTGATTTGTGCAAACCATTCTGTACTCTCTCACCTGAGTCCACTCTGACTAATAACCTAAGTGTGATCATAGGGAGGCAGTGTAGTGTGGGTGATAGTACTGGAAAGACGGGGATTTGTGGTAAGGAAACTTGCATTCTGTTCCTGGATCTACCATTTAAAGACTGCGTGATTCTGAGCCTCAGTGTCTGTGATGGTTAATTTTATGTATCGATTTGACTGGGCCACAGGGTGTCCAGATATTTAATTAAACATTAATGTTTAACATTAATGTCTGTGAGGGTGTTTCTGGATGAGATTAACATCTGAACTGGTAGACTGAGGAGAAAAGATTGCCCTCCTCAAAATGAGTGGATCTTATTCAATTCATCGAAGGCCTGAATAGAACAAATGGCTGAGTAAGAGAGAATTTACTCTCTCTACCTGTCTTTGAGCTGGGCCAATAGTTGTCTCTTGCCTTTAGACTGGAACTTACATCAACTCCCCTGGTTCTCAAGTCTTCAGATTGGACTGGCCCACACTATCAGTTCTCCTGGGTC
>NW_012146634.1:142617-152459 GCF_000956105.1 Propithecus coquereli
GTAAGGAAGCATATTGAAAGCATATTTTTAAACTGCGAAAGCTTCATACACCTATTAATTTGAGTTATTACTGCTCTCTATGCAGGGAGAGAGAGAAAAAAGAATGGGCCTCTTTTACTTGAAGAAGGAATTATTTTGCAATTCACAAAGCACAATGGGGACCTTTTCTGACATTTGACTTTGGGGCCAAGAGATTTGCCCTAAGCAGCTGGGATCAGCAGAAGTGAGAGGAATGTAGCGAGCAAAGCTTTGGTCTAATATTTCATTTTAACCAAAAATAACTTATATTTGTAAAGCATGTTAGCATTTACAAAGTACATTTCACAAAGTGCATCTCATTTTGTCCTCCCAACTCTGTGAGGCAAGTATAATTTCCCCCATTTTACAGATAAAGAAACTGAGTATAAAATATTTTAGAATCTATCTGGTCTGAGGTCTGACAGCATGAGAATAGTGGGTCTGGAACTCAGCCAGCATCTCTTGGTCCTGGTTGCATGCTTTTCTTACTAAGATTTGCTAACTAAACTTGGCCTGATCCATTTTGTGCCTTTTTTTCCTTTTGCATCCTGGCCCCAGCTGTAGATCCCATATACTCCTGACCTTTTGGGGAAACCAGTCAGGTTGAGAGGAAAAAAGGAATTCTCGAGTTTTTCTTAAGATCCTAGTGCATAGTTTAGGTGCTACCCAACACCTGGGAGAAAACAACAACCACCAGACAAATAAACATTACATTTGGTGTTTATTTCATTGCCTATTGAGGCTAACGGTATGATCCTGTCTTTCAGAAGGACTACCAACCCAAGAAATCAGTCAAAGTTCAAAGTCTCCAGACACTTAATAGGCTGCTCATAGGCCATGGATTTAGGTAAATATATCCACTCCATCCCCATCCCAGTCACTGGGACACTTGTTCAGGTGCAAAGGTTGTGAACTACAAGCATGTAACTTTCTGCAATGCTTCCTTCCTTGGGCACTGACTGGAGTCCTCAAGGTTGCATGAGAAAGTAGTCCAATTTGGAAATCATCTCTCAGGGAAAAAAAAGAGAAATAGCATATGGAAAATGGAGTGAAATTCCTTTAGTGAGACTCTTTGGAGGGAAATGGGTAATTTACCAAATGCAGGATGTTGTTTTGCAGCTGGCTGGTTCAGTGGAACAGCATGGAGTAATTGAGGCTGAATTACAGAGACTTTGATTATGAGATTGGGTTTTCTGTAAGGCCACCTAGCTGACACAAGGCACTTGCATCTTCTATAGTGGAAGCCAGGGTAGTTCACATTGGCTCAGATTTGCAAATGACTCTTCTCTTTAATTAGTAGCCCCAGGATGGAATAGAATTGGTGGTGAGATTTTAATGAAATTAAGTGATTAGAATCCTTCTATGGGGCCCATTGATAGTGCCAATAAACATTATCCCCCTTCATCAGACCAAAAGAAAGGCAACCAGGTCCTTTAGGGGTCATTAATCCATCCCCTTGACTGTCCTTGTAGATCTTCCTGAAGATTTGCAGGAACAGAAGCAATGATAAATATTAAGAGCTATTTTCCTTCCCTCTTTCCATTGAGGGTCAAAGCTGTAAAGCATGAGACCAGGAGAGGGTTGTCTAGCATGTGACTTAAGAGCCCAGGACAAAGTGACAATCAATATAGCGGCAAGAATGCTGTCACTTAAAGAGTCAGAGCAACCTGATCTGACTGCTGTTACCTCTCTCGTGCCTTGATACTCAGCAGGGCACTGCTGGAAATCTCTCCTTGCCCCGGCAGCAAGTAATTGAATGAGTCACTGACCCTGAACCTCTAAAACAAGAAGCACAGAGTTCCTATAGACATTGCACTCCTGGCCATTGAAATCCCCCTGCCCCCGCCCCCCGCATCACCAGCTTTTGTTTTCCATGCTTCTAATTGTCCTTTTAAAAATAAATAAATAAATAAATGATTGCTTTTGTTTGTTGAGAGCCTATTAACAGCTGATCATTAAAAAACATGTATTTTTGCATACTTTGTCTCAATTAATCCTCAAGAAATTGTAGGGAAGTAGTGTCATTTCCATTTTACAGATAAGGAAACTGAGACACATGGAGGTTAAGAGACTTGTTCAAGTTCATACACATAGTAAGTGTAATGGAGCCTGAACCTGACCCCACATCTGATCAGCTCTATAGATGCTCCTTATCCCGAACTACATTAACTTCTTTGTGTTTGTAATGTTCTCCAAACACTGGCTCTGGTGTAGACACAGCTTCTGGAGGCCATTGTATGTTAAATTCTGATTCATATAATACTTGTGCAAATAAGTTTCTAACAGATACCATAGTATTGTGATTGTTCAACAAGGGCTTTGGTGTTAGATATCCCAGGTTTGAAAATTATTTTTTAACTTAGCAGGTACATGACCTTGGGCAGATAATATTTCCTCTCTGGATCATAATTTCTTCATCTGTACAGTGAGGATAGTAATAATTTCTTTTTTTATTTTTTTTTTTGAGACAGAGTCTCACTGTGTTGCCCGGGCTAGAGTGCTGTGGCGTCATCCTAGCTCACAGCAACCTCAAACTCCTGGGCTCAAGAGATCCTCCTGCCTCAGCCTCCCAAGTAGCTGGGACTACAGGCATGCACCACCATGGCCGGCTAATTTTTTCTATATATTTTTAGTTGTCCGATTAATTTCTTTCTATTTTTAGTAGAGACGGGGTCTCGCTCTTGCTCAGGCTGGTTTCGAACTCCTGAGCTCAAACAATCCTCCCGCTTCGGCCTCCCAGAGTGCTAGGATTACAGGCATGAGCCACCGGGCCCGGCTGATAGTAATAATTTCTATCTCAGGATTATTGTGAGGAATAAATTATATAAGGCATGTAAACACCTTGCAAAATCTGGCACATGATAGGTATTTCATAAATGGGGATGGTGATGACAGAGATGATGACCAGGAGGAAGAAGAGGAGGAGGGTGTGTCATGGGGTGGATCTAAGGAAAAATAGGTGGGGGGAAGAGAAAGAGGGGTATATAGAGATGGTGCTTTTGTCTCCAAGAAGGGAGAGGCTCTTAGAGGAGAGGAGGTGATTGCCTAGTATATTAGTCAGAGTTCTTCAGAGAATCAGAACCATAGAATGGGAAAAGAGAGAGAGAGAGAGAAAGGTGTGTGTATGGTTGGGGTGGGGAGACAGATATAACATTTTAAGGAATTGGCTCATGTAATTGTGAAGGCTGGCAAATCCGAAATCTGCTGGGTAGACCAGCAGGCTGGAGACCCAGGAAAGAGGTGAAGTTGTATCTCAAGGACAAAGGCCGTCTGCTTGCAGAATTCCCCCTTCCTTGGGGAAGGTGTCTTTTATCTCTCAAGGCCTTCAGCTAACTGGGCGAGGCCCCACACACTGTGGATCACCCATGTAATCTGCTTTACTCTAAAGTCTACTGATTTAAATGTTAATCCCATCTCAAAACTACCTTCACAGGAAAATCTAGACTAGTGTTTGACCAAATATCTGGGCACTGTGGCCTAGTCAAGTTGACACATAAAATTAACCATTGCATCCAGCATTGGCTTCCTACTTTAAATGTACTTGCCCAACCAGAGCCTCCAGGACAAGAACCCAGTCTTCTCATCTAAACAGAGATGAACAAATAACCCCAGCAACCTGTCCGTGGTGTAGTCAGGTACAGAAAGCGGGGAAAGGTGCACAGGTTGGCTTTAATAGCCCAGTGACTGGTGTTTTCATCCCTCTTTCACTGCCTTTTCTCTCTGCAGCCCTTTAACAATGTCACTAAGCAAACGAAGGAACCAAAGCAAGAGATGGTGGTGGGCAGTTAAGTTATAAGCTGGAAGACTTACTATAAATACTTTGGTCAACCAGCCACCGAGTCATAAAAGAGAGACCAGCCCTCCCCATCTTACCCCCCAATCTCTATTTGCCCCAGAAGATATGATCTGGAGTATATGGGCAGCAGCTTCTGGAGAAACTCCAGCATTATCTCTGGGGATTCCAGGCCCTCCTAATCAGAGGATATCGTGCGAGGACACAAAGAAATCTTGACAGGCTGAAATGATGGTCTACCTCTAACAAAATGCACCTTAACAGAAATAAATGTACAATCCTTTATTTAGGTCAAAACCAAAATAACATCAAATAAAACACCTACTAGGAAGGATTCAAGGAGACCTTTCAGTTTAAAATTGCACCTGGCTAACATTCCCCAGTGAAGCCTTTATCAACTTTTCTACTGAAAGACTCATAGAAACACAGATAAAGATGATAACTCACAACATTGAAACTAAAACTGATGGACCACTTAATGACAGAATCTGGAGGGAGTCTCTGCTTTCAAAGAGGCAAGCAGAATTAGAATTAAAAAAACTTTCCCAGGTCTAACCTTATACCACCAGAGGTTTTGCTTCCCTGTGGCAAAGCCGGCTAATGCTCACCAACATCTGTGCTTTCTTTCCTCTGCTTCCTGGGCCTGCAGAGAGGCTGCATCTTACAGCCTCCCTCACAGCTGGATGTAGCCATAGGCCTGAGTTGTGGTCAAAAAATATAAGCGCAAGTGATGTGGGCCACCTCCAGGGATGGCCCATAAAAATCTCCTCCACCCTCTTTCTCCATCCTCAGACTGAATGGAGATGGTCCCAAAGATGTAGAGGATAGTGGAGGAACAGATGGGAGAAGCCCAGGTCCCTCTATGAGTAGGTGGTCCAGGGCCTAGACCCTGTCCCATTCCCCAACACCAGCACACATTGTACTGCACTGAGAGTGAGAAATACTCTTGGACTATGTTAAAACACTGGGATTTTGAAGTTATTCATTATAGAATATAGTCTGCCCTTGATACACTCACAAAATAGAGGTGACCTAAAAAGTTTGTAAGACATGTTATGTCTGTCATTCTGTGGTTCCTAATAGACACTGTTAGTATACATAAGAAAAGAGTAGCTGGAATGAGCAACACGAAACACCTTGGCAGCTGTACATACTGCTAATTGTAATT
Organism: Propithecus coquereli; assembly: GCF_000956105.1. NCBI lineage: Eukaryota > Metazoa > Chordata > Mammalia > Primates > Indriidae > Propithecus > Propithecus coquereli. The sequence continues at coordinate 147,597 of NW_012146634.1, forward strand.
TTGCATTTATTTATTCATTTAACAATTATTATGTACCCATGATGTGCCAGGCTCTGTGCTAAGTATTGGGAATTTAGAAGTAAACAAAATAGACAAGGACCCTGCCTTTGTATAATTGACAGTCTAGTGGAACATGCCAAATGTGAAACAAATAATTACTAGGATGAATGTTAGGAATATTAGGAGCCAGGGAATGGCAGATGTATCAGGTCTTGCAAACTTTTTATGTCATTGCCATATCCAAATAATTTATGCAACCATTTTTGTTGCTCTGCTTTTATACCTCTGAAAATGATACACAACTGGAGCCAGAAAAAATTTCCAGAAATTATCTGACATCTTTAATAGAGTGCAAAAATATAATGCCTCTAAGTAATATGAATAAAACTCAGGACAGGATGAAATTAAAATAGCATGAATAAAAGAGAGATGGATGACATATGGAAGAGTCGGAAGGAAAGTGTGTGTGTGTGTGTGTGTGTGTGTGTGTGTGTATGAAACATTAGAGTCTACTTTGGAGGTAGTAAAAAGGAGAACCTTTATTGTGGAAAGTGAAATCATAATTTGAAAGACAAATTTCGGAAATCCTCCCAGAATTTAGAGGTAAAAGGATGAGGAGATAAAACTGAGGGAGGGAAAAAGAAGACAATAGGCATTTTGGAATGAACTAGGAAAGGGCAAAGATTAAGAGATTGTTAGAACTAACAATCTTAAATAGGAGCCACCCAAAGATAATGTTTCACTGTTGACTTAAAACACTCAGTGAAATACAAAAAGTATAAAACTAAAAAGTGCTTTATAAAAGTTTAGGAGAATTCAGTATGGTACATCTGCTTTCAAACAATGGGAATGATAAAAATTAAAGACCAAAAAAAAGTCCAAATACCGAAAGACAAAAAAAGACGTCATAAACAACAAATGCACATGTGCTGGGTATTTGTTTTTCCCGGCTGCTGAGCATCTGGCAGGTCTGTGACTCCTAGGACTGAAGCTGAGGGGACAGATCATCATTTCCTGGCACCTGGGCCCAGGCTTCAATCTTGGCTCAGCCAGCCGGACGCTCCAGCCTGGGGCTTTGAAAGTTGAGGGAGTGGCACAAAGTGTAAGCACAGTCAGAGATTATTTGGGGGTGGCTGCTATGAGTTCAAGAGTCCAGCTCTACAGCAAACGTAACAAGAAACAGTGGAGTGCAGGCACTGTGGCAGCAAGGGGCCAGCTGCAGTGTCCTGCCACGTCCTGTGGCATGATCTCTGTTCTGTCTTGCCTTCCACAGTTCCTGCTCATTCTCAGAGACGGGTTCTCTCTTTCCAGATATCCTTCCAATACTCTCTTTTTCTGCTTTTGTTAGATAGATTCTGTTTCTTGTAGTGTGCAAACAAGAACCCAACTGCTATAGCATAAAACAAGACGACAGCAGTAGACTCAAATGTATCAGTTATAACAATAAAAATAAACAGATCAAAAATTCCTTTCAAAAGACAGAAAAAGTCTCAAATTGAGTTTAAAATTATTAATGAATTGTTACAAGAGAGACATCTAAAACAAAATAGCTCAGAAAGATGAAAAGTAAAAGGGTTGGTAAGGATACATCAGGTTAATGCAAATAAAAGAAAGCAAAGGCAGAATGTTATCAGAAGTTAAAGCCAAATTTAAGAAAAGAGATTAAATGGGATGTAAAGGTTAATTTCACATTTTTATTTATTTTTAATCACATAAATTATTATGAGACTGGATTATTATAAAAATTAAATCTACACAGAAATATATGAAAAATGTGAAAGTATTTTCTTGTATTCTTCAACTAATACTCCATTGCTAAGAGGTAATCTCTGTTAAGTATTTGGTGTGTATATTTCTAAACCTTTATGCATGTGTATGCTCACATATTCACATGCAAATAGATGACTTTGGGGATTTTGTTAAATCATAGTTGTGGTCTCATGTGATGTGTCACAGTTGTGGCAGTTGAGGTGCATTTCTGACAGTTGGTGACAGCCTCCAGCCTTAGCACCTTCAGGCCTACCCCCGTGTTTGAGCCGAGGTCATGCTCTCCCTGGGCAGCAGCCAGCTGATCACCGAGCAGAGAGGGGCTCCTAGGGTCTACCCATTTCTGCCCTGTGCAGGACTGTTCTATGAGCAATCTTTGTACCAGATCTCCCTGTGGCACTAGCTGAGGCTTTCCCAGAGCTGCAGCACAACCCCAGGCTCTTCCTGCCCAAACTCCCTTCCTTCCTCCCCTTCTTCCTCGGTGTCACAACTGCATCATGATTTGAAGGCTTTTCCTGCCTACTCCAGATCTCCCTCCCCTTTATCTTTCATGACCATATCTCCAATTAATCTTTTGCTTGTCTAACCCCATTTTGGCATGAAAATGACACAAGCGATAGTGGAAGTGGTCCAAGAAAACAAGGACTGAGATGGGATTTTAAGATTGGATCACTCACTGCCCAGCAGATAGGGAGGACCCTACTGAGCGGTATGTGGAGCCATCGATAGTCAGTGGCACAAGGCAGTGGTCCAGTTGTTAAAATTTTCACCAGTGGTGACTTGGAAAAACGTCCCAAGGGAGGGGAACATCCTGGCATTTTGAAGAGCTATGGGGGAACAAGGCACACGAGGTCAATGGGATTGGCTGGTTATTACAGAATTGCATTGATGTCTTACAGAAACACATAAGCAATTGAGTGTGGTTAACAGGTAAAAATTAAGTTTGAGAAACAGGGGCTTCTTTGATAAAGGTCCCTGTCTCCTGTGGTGGAAGAATAGATACAACTCAACATCTCATTGTTAGGGTCATGAAGCTTCAAAGGTGATTTAAGGGCTCAGCCAAGGCAGTTCTGAATGCTGAGGTCAGGGTCCATACTGGGAAAACCTGAGACCCTGAAAAGTGGTTTGGAGCCTCTGAGTGGAGACCTCAGAGGACTGTGTCTCTGCAGACTCCCCTGAACCCTCAGAGGCTGCAAAATGGCATACCCTTTCCTAGCAAGAGCTGGAACTTCCCCCATATGGGAAGATACTGCAGAGGCCTCTCTCATACAAGGCAAAAGGGCCACCCTGCAGGAGCTGTCCCTACCCCTCCTGGCTGCCATTCTGATAACTAGGGGTAAATCCCAGCATAACAAGCTAGAGAAGTGCTGGGCCTGAGGGAGGAAAGAGCTTATACTCCAAGGGAACAAAGAAGTAGCTATGAGATTGAACTTTTGGGATTCATGCCCAAGGGCACATAAGACTGGATAGACAAGGGCTCACGGACTTGGAGTACTCTCTTGGGAAATGAGACTTGACACCCTGTTAAGGAGTCCAGGAAATGGGACAAACTACCTACTACAGTGGCTCTTAGAAGCCTAAAGAAAGCGATGGCCCATCCTGAGCAAAGTTGATATTGCTGTGGTAGCAGATAGCAGATATGTGGATACAAGCCAAAAAAGCAAGGTGGCTGCATTGCAGCCACACTGAGAGTGGTGAATGAAAATCTTCTCAGTGAGCAGAGCCGTGAGAGGCATGCCTGGTGAAGCACTTTGCATGGCAGGAAAAGCAGCCTGAGGTGAGAATATACACAGATACCCGGGCAGTGGCAAATGGCCTGGCCGGTAGTCAAAGGCCAAGCAAGGAAAAAATCTAGAGACGGTTGAAGACAGGAAGATCTGGGGTAGAAGCATGTGGATGGACATACGGAAGTGGATACACTGAAGATTTTCGTGTTACCTGTAAGGACCCACCAGAAAGCATCCACTAGAGAAGAGGATGTGGGCTATAACCATGGGATCCGCTAGTGGTGTTACACACCACAGGCCTGATAGAATGTTGGAATGACCTGTTGAAGGCATAGCTGAAGTGCGTAAGCAATATTCTTTAAGGATATAGTGCCACCCTCCAGTATGCTGTATGTGCACCAAATCAGAGACCTCTATATGCCCCTGTATGGCCAGTAGGGGAGAATTCTATGGGTCTTGGAACCAAGGGGTAGAAGAAGGAGTGGATCCACTACCATGGTCCACTGGGAGGCTTTGTGCTTCCCATCCCTACAACTCTGCCTCTGTAGGATCAGAGATCCTAGTCCCCAAAGGAGGAACACTCTTGCCAGGCACTTAGCAAAGGTCCAATTAAACTATAGGCTATGGCTTCCACCTGGTCATTTTGGACCCTTTACGTCCAGATACCAGCAGCTAAGAAGAAGCATTCCACCTTGCCAGGGATAATTGACCCTGAACAGCAGGCAACTGTAGGGCAGCTGTCACACAGCGGAGACGGGGAAGAGTATGAGAGGAACTCAGGTGTTCCACTTCAGTGTCTCTCACCCAGTGGTGCCTGTGAATGGAAAGGTCTGAGGAGGATATGGTTCTTAGGGGATCAGACTTCTCAGGAATGAGGGCTTGGATCACACAACCAGGAAAGCCACCAATGCGCCAATGTGATGGGCAGTAATGGAGTGGAGAGTGTAGGAAGGACGTGATGAATGCCAGCTGAGGCCCTGCACCAACTGTAGTATGGGGAATCTAATAACCTTCTTCTTCTCGGGATTCTCTCAGGAAAGAGGCTCAGGAGAACCACAGAAGATGTGCTACCCAAATCTGTTTAGAGAAATGAATCTCACAAGCTGAAAGGGTAGCCTATGGCTACCATGATAGGAACCGTTCAGGTCTTCCTTCAAGAGAGAACCTTCCATGAGAAGTATACCTACCTCTAGCTCTGGCAGCAACAGCATTCAAGCCCAGGCTACACTTTACCCCACCAGTCTCAGCCACTGACTGAACACAGAGAGGGTCCTATGGCCTTTCCTGCCCAGTGCAGGATTCCTCTATAGGCATTCTTTGCCCCAGTTCTCCCAGTGGCCAACGCTTTCCTGCACTGTACCGCAATCTA
>NW_012146634.1:154889-165579 GCF_000956105.1 Propithecus coquereli
TTTTTGCCCAACTGTCAACCTTGATAAATTGTGGACATTGGTCAGTGAGCAGACATGGGTAAATGCTACCAAAAACAAGACTGGAGCTGCTCCCATTATTGATGTGGTGCGATCGGGTTACTACAAAGTTCTGGGGAAGGGAAAGCTCCCAAAGCAGCCAGTCATCGTGAAGGCCACGTTTTTCAGCAGAAGAGCTGAGGAGAAGATTAAGGGTGTTGGGGGAGCTTGTGTCTTGGTGGCTTGAAGCCACATGGAGGGAGGTTCATTAAATGCTGACAAATGCTTAAAAAAAAAAAAAAAAGTTAAAAAAGACAAAAACAACATAAACATAAGTAAAATCGCTAGAAAAACATTAACATAGGAAAAAGCAAAAAAAAGGATCAAAATTAAAAAGTCAAATTGTTAAGTATATCCAATATATGATTTGTTGAAAATATCCACAATTAGACAAATCTGTGGCAAATGCAATCAGTGAGAAGATAGAGAAAAGACAGATACATACATGAAGTGTGGCCACAGACAGAAAGGAAGCTAAATGAGAAAATATTATGTACCACAGTATGCTAATAAAGTTGAGAATTCAGGTAAAATGAACAATATTTTTGAAAAGATGAATGTCTAATATTGCCTTAGGAAGCAGAAAATCTGACCAGAACAATAACTAGGGCAGAAATTGTAAAAATTTCTCATAAAGTTCTTAGACCCAGAGACTTTTATTTCTTTCTAACATTCAAAGAAAGGAAGATTTCCATATTAGTTAAGTTGTTTCAGAGCAAAACAAAAGATTTTAAAAATTTCCAAATTCTTTTTATGAATCCAACATATCCTAAAACTAAATCATAAACTGGGGCATAAAGGGCTCGGCCAAACCTCATCTACGAAGATAGTGGTAAAAATCCTAAAGATGATGCGAACCAATAAAATCCAAAACCACAGCATATATTTCAAATACACCATGACTAAGTAAATCTTATTTTAGAAATGCAAAAAATAAGCTTTCAGTATTGGGTAATATGTTAATACAATTTACTATGTGAACAAATCCTTAATAGATCAAAGGAGAAAAACTACGATCGTAATAGATACTCCAAAATCAAATAAAATTCAAAATCTTCTTTTTTTTTGTTTATATTTTTTAAAAAACCTCTTAGGAAACTATGAAGAGAGAGATTTCCTTAAGAAACAAATTTTTGTCTCACACTGATGGCATACTTGGTTGCAACATCTCAGACACAGCCACATTGGTTTCAGAAACAGCGTAAGGGTGCTTGCTGTTGCCACTATTATTTATCGCTGGCTGTTCTGAAGGCCTCAGCTAATTAAATAAGGCAAGATGTACAAATAATAATAAAAATGACTAAAATTTGATTGTGTGCTTACTATAGTCCAGGCACTGCACCAAGCACTTTTCAGTTTTCACTTAATTCACACAATAACCCTATGCAGTGGTGTCGTTATCATGCCCATTTTACGGATAAGGCAGTAAGTCACTGAATGGTTAAGTAACTTGCCAAGGTAGGTAAAAGTAGTAAATATTGAAAAGCAGGGACACAATTATTACAATTTTCAGATGTTGTGATTGCTTTCCTAGAAAGTCTAAGACTTAGATGAAAACCATCTAAGAAGTACTAGTGACAACAAAACATCCTCTCTCCCACCCCCCTTAATCTTCTCTAGGATGCTGCAAGAGCCATGAGGCAAGACAGATGTTTAATTTAGTCTGGCAAGAGGGTAAGATGTCTGTCTTCTCCATTTACTCATCTTAATCCGTAATCGCCACTGTCCTCCCCAAGCAGTCTGTCTCATTTACTTTGCTCCCATTTGCAATCAAGAGTTGAGCTCCAAAGACATCTGGAGTCTTAAAACCCAATAATGATAAGCATAAGCAAACAAAAACAAAGCAAAAATCCTTTAGAAATCTCTGGCCATAGCTGATGTGCATCTGTAAGGCCCTGAAAGCTCCAGTCCTGAGGCTTAGTAACAGTGGAGGGGAGGCAGGGTTGGCAGAGGAGGGTTCCTCTTTAAGACCCGGACTCATATTTCAGTATCGACTGTGGCTGCCAGTCAGCCAGGCCCTGGATCACAGCACCAGCAAGTTCCCTGAGTTACCTGAGAGCCAGGCCCGGGCCCAGTGGCCTGCCTGAGAGGGAGCCCTGCTGGGGCAGCTTAGAAAGGCCTCGAGGTCCACTGGGGCATCACAGGGACCCTGGGCACCTGGGGAGGCAGTAGCAGCGGGCAAGGGGAAGAGGGATAAAGGGCACAGCGATGAAAGCTGGCCCCACCGGGGCAAACATTCTAAGGACATTCAGCCTGGTCCACCAGAATGGCCCCGGACTGTTTGGGAAACAGCATGGCAGAGTGAAAAAAACACTGCGCCAGGATCAAACAGACCTGCACTCGCGCCCTTGCCAGGCCACCCAACCTAAACTAACAGCTGTCTGTCTTTTGAGGAAGCCTCATCTTTCTGAGCCTACGTGTTGTATCAAATGCTTGTGGGGACCATTACATAGGCCACAGTTGAGACTAATCAGAGAAATGTGAGGAGTCTCTTTCCGTGTCTTGATTTTAATACATTAACTTCAATTTTCCAGTGGGGATCTAGGCCCCAGCAGCGGTCTGAGGTCTTGAACGTCGTGTCCATGAATCTTTGTTGTTGGATTTGCCCTGCCCGCTCTGCGGAGGCCATCACCTAAACCACAGACTCCTGTGTGGAGGAAATACTCCTCCGCACGCAGTACAGTGGGCACTCAAGAGATGTGTAACTAAATCTGTAAAACGGAAATGGCCATTCCTTCCCCGACTATCTCACAAGGGTGTTGTGAGCACAAAAAAACAGATGTGACAGTGGTTTGTAAATGGCAAAGTGCATACAAAGGTGCCAGGCTCATCGTCATCATGCTGATGTGTCTTAGAATCGCCTCTCATTCCTCCCGACCCAGCGATCAGCATAGTGGGCATAGCGATGCCTTTCTCAGACTGTCCTTGCTGGGGGTGTGGGAGGCAGCACGTGTAGGTACATGTAAAGTGTTTGGCCAGTAAATGTTAGGCAAGACCACTGACCGGGTTCTAGGGCTCAGACCCATACTCCCGGTCCTCCCACATCCCCTTTTCGTTCCTCCCACAACCTACAGGCATTTGCAGCCTGGCCAGTTTTGATCCTGGAAACCGGCTCTTCACTCTTCCACTTTTCCTTCCCCCTCTTTAACATCTTTCCATCTCCTCACGTGTGTTCCCTACTTAGGAGGTGCCACACATTTGGTGTTTGGTTTGCGTGAGCCCTGTGCTCAAAGACAGGATATGAGGAGTCCTTAAAAAGAAACCAGGGCCGATCGCCCATCTGTCCTATCCCTGAGGAGTGTTTTCTCATCTCAAGCCATGACTGCGCCTTCCACCTTCCACCTTCTCCCACCCCCTCCAAAACGGTAATGAGCACATCTCATGCCCAACCTGTCATCCAAAGAATCTAGGCCTATGAGAGGCTGTTGGCCACACTCATCAGAGAAACTGAGGCAGGAAAAGCAGTAAAGAGTAAATAGGAAAGGAGAGGAAATGAATGATCCCCAATAAGATGGAAGATTCTTTTCCTAATCATAAAATCACACTACTTCCTGGGCCCTGTAGACCATAGGCCATGTCCAAAGACAGGACTCGGGAGTGGAGAGCAAGGAAAATTCCAGCCCTGCTCCTTTGGTAAGCAGGGGACAAGGGGGGCAGCTAAAGCACAATCTGGAAGGCCCCATGGAGCAGGAATGCCAGCCCCAGAAGTGGTCACACTTCCAAGGAGGCTGGATGGGGTCAGAGCTCTCCATGGTCCTAACAAGGAAGGCCCAACAATTTCTAGACTTTTTCAGAGGCAAACGTAAGGTGGTCATGAGGGGCTGAGCTGAAAGGAGGACACAGTGTCTGCCAGCCCGCTGAGAGGGTGGAAACCAGGCTGAAGGCTGCACACGGGTGAGCTCACCCACTCCAGCTGCCTCCCCGCGCATTGCCAGCATTACTGGTAAGGCACCAGAAGTGTCTGCTGCTGGGAGAAATTCGGCGTACAAGATGTGGAGATTAACACTTGAATTACGACATGAAGGTGACTCACCTCTCAGGAGACCAGGGAACTGGGCAATCGCTGAGGTTTGCGGGTGTGGGGGGTGGAGGGGAGAGGGGAAGCTATGCTCAGGCAATCTGTCTTCATCTTACAGCCAGTCCCTGAGGTGCTTTGCCAGCCTGGAGGTACGAGGGTAATGTCCCATATAATTCCCTTGGTTTTGAATGATCGACACAGACTCTGTCCTGTGCTATTTTCGCCTCATTCTCTCTGCAAACCCCATTTCTTCCAGGCACCTTCCAAATAAGGCTGAACATTTCACTCTCTTGGTCTGGACTCCATGGGCTCTGAACTCTGGCTTCCTACCTGAGGCCGATGGCCAGCTCCTCAGTGTAGCCTTCTGTTTCTTGTTAACATTGTAATCATGGTCACGCAGGACTAAAGCTGCTTCCAGTAACAAACCTAGGACTGCAGTGCAACCTGGATTCAACAGGTGGGAGGCTTTGTCAGTAGCTGGTCTTTTCTGTAAACCTGTTGGGGGATGGGCATAACTTTTGACTTCTGCTGTCAAAGGTCGTATACCTGGGTTCTCTCCTGCCCTCCCCAGTTCACCCTTCCCTCCCTCCCCCATCGGTCCCCACAACATGCTCTTAACCTTTAAACCTAGCATCTGGCCAGTCCCTCAGAGCCACCTAGAATTTCTCTAAAGTTGAATTGACCCTGCAGGTAGCTGGAGAAGGCAGTTACCTCTGCTGTGTGATTTTACTGCCACTAACAGATCTATTTCTTGGTGGTGCTTCCTGTACCAGTTGCCAGAGTGTCCGAAATCTTATCAGTAAAGATACATTCCAATGGGCTAAAGCAAAGTGCCTCCATTAGGGTGAAAATGCCCTTGCCAGAGATAAACTCAGTGGGTGACCTGTCATCTCCATCCCAGTGTAAATTCACCTCTTCTCTCCAAAATAGTGCCCAGACACTCCCAGGTGAGCTAGGGCCATAGATACACACAGTTTTGGATATTCAAGAAAGAGGTTGTGGAAAGTAGTAGTGCATAATGGTGGAAATTATGGGCCAGGAATCACAGTTAGACTGTAATCCCAGCCTAGAGAGCTTGAGCAAGTGACTCAACCTCACTAGCCTTCAGTTTCCACCCCAAAATTATCTCTATTCTAACTCTCAGGGAAATCATTAGAACTTAATAGAAACGATCTGAGAAGGGACACACACTCCCCAACATGCACATTTCAACAACCATTTATTGCATAATTACCATGTACCAGGTCCCAAGACAGAAGCTGGAAATTCTCAGATGACTGAAACTTGGTCCTTCCATGCAAGATGCTTTGAATCTACTAGGACAGACGATTAGCATCAATGTATAAGGTGCAGCAGTACTAGATTATGCATATGCATCGAGAGAGCCAAGAAGGGCCATTTAACCCAGTCTCACATGCAGGGTGCGGGCAAAGGAGAGGACCCCTGATCTGGAAGGCTAAGTAGAATAAATGAGGGAAGGGGATTGGAAGAATGAAAAACATCCTACGTAGAAGGAATGACTTGGGCAAAAGTATGGCAGTGGGATGCTGAGATATATGGGTAAATATGACCAATTAAGTGGTTCTAGAGCTTAAATTATGAAGAATGGAGTGTCAGAAAATAAGGCTGAGAAATAAGCAGGAGCTAAACCATGGAGGCTCTTTCATATTAAATTAAGGAGCTTGGAGTTCATGTATCAAGCAACCCACTCCAAAAGGTTTTTAAGCAGGTGAATGACAGAGTCAGTGTAATTATGGATCCCTTTGGGAGCAGCGTGGCAGGTGGATCAGGAAAAGAGAGAGAGTGGGAAGTGCTCTGCAAGGTGATGGCAATGTGAGGTTGCTTGTCCAGCTCCATTGACCCGTGGTTTCACTAGGTTGCTGATTGAGAGCTGCTGTTGCTTAGAAGTTAGGGCCATCTGGTCCCACAAAAAGCTGGGACTTCTGGAAACATCTACAGAGTTTCTAATAGCTTTTATTATACTATGCCCAGGTATCCTAGGATCAAAGGAAGATCTTGAAGGGAAGTCTTTAGTTGGCTGCTACAGGTCTCTCTCCTGGACCATCCTGGCCATCAAATTTGTTGATAAATTTAATGAGACCCCATGCCTTTTGGTGACACAAACTTAAATACAATATCTAATGTATTGCAGGATAGATCAAAGACTCTAAAAATATTCTGACAGGCTGAAACAATGGTTAAAACCAATTAAATCAACTTAACCAGATAAATGTTAAGCACTGCTTTTAGATTTCTTCAAAATCAATTGCATAAGTACAAGATTTGGGATACCACACTAGATGGCAGAAATATTTATTCCTTTGTCAAATGCTTACTGAGAAGCCACTATATGCCAGTCTTAAAGCTCCCATGCTTACCTCTATCACTGTATATAGTATAGTTCATTCAAACCAAGTCTGTTTCTCTTCTTATACTATATGCTTTTCTAGGTGAGAAACTAAGCCTCATCTTCATATCCCAGGAACCTAGGGCCACATACAGGGAAAGACAAAGACTTCTTAAGTGCCTACATGTGCCAATGCTTTCCATCCATAACTTTTTTGATTCTTATAACAATCATATTATATTCATGTTATAGATGACAAAGTTAAGGCTCAATGATGTTAACTAAATTGTCTATGGTTTTCTTGCCAGTAAATTTCCAAGCTGATATTTGAACCCAGATCCAACTACTTCCAAAGTTGATTCTCTTTCCATCACACCGCGCTGACTCCACATTTGCATAAGATCCCAATAATGTACATTGACGTTGAGCTGTAGCTAGAACTGTATAAAACTGAGCCTCTCTTCAAGATCTGGCAGTTTAGTAGGTTTATTTTACCTGGGGGAGGGGGAGGAAAGGTAGAGGAGAAGGCTGGATTTGGTCACCAACTCATATGTGCCTCCTGTTAGATGAAGCTGCTCAGAAGGGAACGGTAGCTGAGGCTGCTCTGATAGGATCATGAAATCCAGAACAAGGGCTATGTTGGCCACACTGTGTTCTACTCTGCTCAGACTGCACCCTGACTTCTTGGCCAGTTCCAACCAAGACACTTTGGGAGAGAACCCCTGCCAATGAGAATTTATTCAGAAGAGGACATTCAGCATGGGAGGGGTCTAGAAAGCATGTCATATGAAGAATGATTGGAGGGAAAGGTGATGCTTAGCCTGGGGAATTGTTTGCTTAATAGGCAAACAATTATTGTTTCAAATATTTGAAGATGCAATTGCATAGTTTTCCTGTTATGTATGTAGACAATACTGGTGTCTATGTACTGTGTTTTCTGAATGTTGGAGGGGTTGTGGAGATTGGGTTTATTTCCATGGGTCAGACACTTCCTATCCATTTGATCTAATTCTCATGATAGCCCTGCCAAGTCCTCTACTTCACAGAGAAGAAAGTGCCTAAGAACTTTGCCCAATCACAGTTTGTAAATAGCAATGCCAAGGCTTGCCCCAAAGTGTATTTGTTGTTGCTGTTACACAGCATGCGCTTGTCTTTTTCTTTACTTGCCTATGATTATTAGCCAAAGAGGGTATGTGCAATGCATCGCATCTTAAAGACCACTTCCCGACATGAAGAAGAGGGCTCCCAAACTCAGGCAGAATTCCTCTGCTCATTGTGTCAACTTCCATAGCCCTGCCAACCAACTGCAGCCCTCACTCCAGAATCCAGAACTCAGTCAAGAACCCTCAGGCCCCCTGGTGAAGATGGAGCAGACATGGGTCCAGCTGCTCACCAGGACCCTCAAGGTCCTCCATGATCCAACCCCTACGTACCTCCACATTCTCACCTCTCAGTGTCCCCCCACACACACGCTCTCCACCAGACCACTTGCCTGTTTTCCCACCCAGGCTTTGGTACAGGCTCTTCCCTCTGCCTAAAATACATTTACCACACCCCCTTGCCTGCTTGGTACCTATTCTTTCTTCAGATCTGAAACTCTGGGTGACCCCCACCCTCGACTGACTTCAGTGTCCTTCCATGTGCATAGACCTACTCTGTGCCTGTCTGCATCCTAGCACTTTTCTCACTACTGGGGCTAGTCTGTAACCCCTCGAAGGCAGGGAAAGTGTCGTGTTCTTTTTATATTTCTGGGGCACAGCACAGTGCCTATTACATAGTGCTGTTGCATGAATGAATAAATAAATATGGGCTTTGGGGTCAGATCTGGTTTGAGGACAGGCTCTACCACTCAAAGGTTGGGTTAAAACCTTAGGCAATTTAATCACTCTCAGAGTTTCAGTGTCCTTAGCCTGTTAATTGGGAATAAGAACACCTACATCATAGGGATTATTATGAGAATTCAACGTATCAGTAAAGAAACTGGCCCACATGACTTATGTACAGTTAAGAACGATGAGAACAATAGACTATAGTATTTTTAGAGTTCAAACGGATTCCCTCACTAGAAAGTTTTCTTATTCTGGAAGACATTTTTTCAATGCAAAGAATTTTAAAAAGATATTATCTAAAGCATTTGACTCTGCGTCTCTGTGTGGACAGAGTCCAAGTGGATACTCCTACTTAGTGTCACCTGTCCATGCTATCATGTCTGGCTTGAGTTGAAGAGGCGGATGGAGCAGGCTGACTGCCCCGGGACACCAGGAGCCAGTCTCGCAGAATTTCCTCAGCTTCCCTGAAGACCACACTCTCATCTGGGCAGCCTGCCTTTACCTCTCTTGCAGCTAATTCCTAAGAGATTCATCTTAGGCACCATTCCCATCCCCCACCTCTTAACAATAGTTGGTGGGGCTCCCTCCATAATTGGCTAGCTCCCTGCCTGGGATTGCCTCTCTGAACACCTGTCCCACTGTCCTGTGGGTCACTACTTACCTGCTTGCCTCTCCCACCTGGCTGGGAGCAACGTAAGCAGAGGGAAAACATACTCATCTTTCGGGTCCACCCTCCAGTGTAGGGCCTGGTTCTGGAAGGTGTCACAGATGTCAATGGGATTGTCTGACCAGCACCCAGCGGCTCTTCTCCTGGAAGCATGAGCACAGTGGGTGCTAGTGCCCAGGGGTTGGTCCATTTGTGGGCACCTGACCCAAGTGGGCCCAGGTCCCCTCCCTGGGTTTCCAGACTTGAGACTGAGAGCCTTTCAGAACCATTTTGTCCTGAGGGCTCGGAGCTCAAAGATGAAAACTCGGAGCTTGAGGCCACGTTTCTGCTGTGTGGAGAAAGACAGTTTGGGATGGATGAGAATAGAGAGGGAAGAAGAGTCCCGCTAGCATGAAGGGCCCTGGTCTCAAGGGTTCCTGAACCTCAACCACAGTCTTGGCCTCCATGTAGCTTGGGCTTTAAACATTTTAATGACCAAGTTACTGAAAGCCCTTAAAGAATGTTCACATTGAACTTTGATGCCACAAAAGCAGTGGGTCAGCTCAGTTAACCAGAACAGTCAGAACCATCTCCTGGATGGGAGTCAGTGCAAAGGCACAGCAGCTTTCTTGTCCCTCCGGGAAATAATGCTGCCTCTCACTTCACCAGTCTCTCCTGGGTCCGTACAGGGAGTGAGCTTTGGTTGCCCACCGAGGTAACCTGCCCATACAGGCGCGTTTGGTAGGTTCTGTCCTTTCTCTCACTTGCTTCCCATTCCCTCACAGTGCTCCTGGGATCACCTCCCAATACACTCTTTGCATCCTCTTCCCCCCTAAAATTCTCCAAGAGGAATACAGTAAGGAAGGATGCTGAGAAGAGACCCCAGATAAAACATCTCTAATTTTTCCCTAATCTCTTTTCCCAAACCGCCATACAGACAGCCACTCTTAAATCTGGCCCTCTGGTTACTTTAAGAATCTCTAAATATGTAAATACATTTTGTTAAGTCATTAAGCTTGTAAGAAATAAGAAATTAATTAGCATTAACATGTTGAATCATTTAGGTGTCAGTAGCTAATATGGCTAATTGACATTTAATAAGACTTGCTATCTAATTTACTATGAATTACATTAAATGTTAATTAATTGCTTAATTATTCTTTACACAATTATTATATGTTAATGTGCATTTAATAGCGTATTATTTGGGTGATTGTCCTAATGGTGATAGCTTATTATTTGGGTGATTGTCCTAAGTTACCTGTTAGTTCTGGTTTGAACATATTCAGAACATTCTTAAAGTCATTCTCTTAAACATAATCAATTAATGGATTAACTAATATAATTTGAAACCATTGAAAAAATAAGCATGAGTTTATTGAGCCTCAATCCCCTAGTTAAATTGGCAGAGCTTTCAGGGTTTGTTTATCTGCTATCAACATCCATAACATGAAATACTATTATCATATTACCCATTACATTAAGCTATTTCCTGGATCTGATAAACTAGCACACATTATAGCACACCTGATTGGCCCATGCTTAAATCTCAGAAGGTTCATTAATAGAGTAATGTGGCTGGCACACAAGCAGGTGTGATTTTTGGCTGCAGTAGTAGAAGTATAATATCTAGAACAAAAGAGGTCATAGTCCTGCTCTTGCCTGTGCTAATGTGGCCATATTTGGGGTATTTTGTTAATTCTGGGAATGACATATTTAAAGAGATGTGAATTAGGTCAGCAGTCCCCAATCTTTTGGCACCAGGGACCAGTTTCATGGAAGACAATTTTTCC
>NW_012146634.1:166824-179451 GCF_000956105.1 Propithecus coquereli
CGGCTCTGCTCTGCGGCCTCCCTTCAGGTGTCCTCCGGCAGCCTGTGGTTTGAGGCAAAGCTTAGAAGGGATCAGCGGAGCCACTGGAGTCGTTTATCTTTGACAGGACAGGACGGGAGAAAGGGCAGGCCGCCTGGCAGGCAAATAAACTTAATGAAGTTTGTAATAGACTGCAGAAATATCAGCCTCGTGATCAAAGCAGGAATAAGCCACAAGAAACTATTAATTAAGACTCTCTCACTATCTCCCTTTTTCCCATTTCCTTCTTCACCATCATGGTAACCACTCTAATTGTTCCCAGCCTTTCAAGGATTCAAAGGAGGCTTTTCTTTCCCAGATTTCAAAGGGCCATCAGGGTCCAGTGTCTGGTGCAATCCCTGGCAGGCCCCCAGGGTCCCTATGTTCCGAGCTTTGCCCTCTGCAAGAGGGGGAGGTGTCTCGTGCAAAGTGCCTGCTCCCCTGTGCGCACACACGACGTTCCTCCCCAGCATGCCCTTGCCGGCCCTTCAAGCCTGACTTGAAATTCCTCTCCAGGAAGGCTTCTCTGACTGTGACCGTACACCCTTGCCCCCTACTCCACGATCACGCTGCCTCCCCGCTGGTCCTGACCGCTGGCTCAGGGCCCTGGGCTCGTGTCTGCTACTTTGACCTTGAACTATGTCTCGGAGTGTGTGTATCTGGGCTAGGGTAATATTCAAAATATTTAATAGCCAGTATAGTAACATAAATCAGCACACAAGTCAATATATAAATAAAGAATTTTAAAATCTATTTCCGTCTCTAACTAAACCTGCTTACCAAGTGATGCAAGCTGCCCTGCAAGTTATTCATCATGCCATTTCAACAGCATCTTATTTGTTTGGTGATTTTTAAAAGTCGTTGATGGGATCTTTGGTTTGATACAGCTGTCACTAGTTAGGTGATGGCCCTCTCTGTCTGTGATCGGACACAGGGAACTACATCAAACTCTTTGAATCACTTTGCTGTTCACTCACTAATCTGGAGGTCCCCACTCAGGAGCTTTGTGCAGAAGTCACACTATGGCTGGATGTGTGCCTGATGCCTATGCTTCCCATGTGGCCCGAATCTGGGGACCTGTACTAGGTCCTGACAACGCTGCCACCAACCCCGCCTACCTTGTGCCTGCTTCAATGCCTCATTAACACCAGGCCACCCTGGAGGAGGGGATAAAGGCTGCACACAACCCCATGATTGATCTCAGTTTGCTCGGCAGCCGCTGGGGGTCCCCATACCTGCTCTCCACTGTTCCCAGACCTCATTACCCACCATTGTGGCCCCCTCTGGGCAACACCAAATGGTGACTTGTGGTCTCACCACTTACAGTATGGAAAATGGCTTAATAGTTCAACAACTGTTTGCTATACCAATGCATTCATGTGTCCTGCTTCCCATGTGCCCTGTCACCTCCCCAAGGGCAGGTGTTCTAGAAGACATCTGCCCCTTTCAAAAGAAAAACCAAGTCTACAAAGGTCCCAAAATAGCAATAAATAACATGGCTGTTTTGCCAGCCCATCAGGCCTCAAAAATAGTCCCTACATTCCCCTTCCCCTAACACATCTCCAGACTAGCAGAGAGTCTCGTCTCCATTCTTTGCGTCTCTAACAGACATTGCACCTTGAAGCACCAACCTGGCTATTACCATATTCTGATTGAGGTATGTAATATGCTACCATATAATCCCATGGTTCTCTTCTGGAAGATGTCAGAGGTAATCAGAGGAGCCCACAGACAGAGACAGCCACAGCTCCTGTATAAATCTCCACCTGCTCAGGAGATTTATGGAGATGGATGGCTACATAGGGGTGGGAGGGGTAAGAGCCAGGAGCAGAAGGGATGACTTATGATTGCTGTTGACACAGGCAGTCCTTTGCTGTCGGAAAAGGCTTTCTTGTTGCTTCTGTTGGTTGAAGCTTCAAGAAATATAGAAACATGAGGCCAGGCGCGGTGGCTCATGCCTGTAATCCTAGCACTCTGGGAGGCTCGGGCGGGAGGATCGTTTGAACTCAGGAGTTTGAGACCAGCCTGAGCAAGAGCGAGACCCCATCTCTACTAAAAATAGAAAGAAATTAGCTGGACAACTAAAAATATATGTAGAGAAAATTAGCCAGGCACGGTGGCGCATGTCTGTAGTCCCAGCTACTCGGGAGGCTGAGGCAGAAGGATCGCTTGAGCCCAGGAGTTTGAGGTTGCTGTGAGCTAGGATGACGCCACGGCACTCACTCTAGCCCGGGCAACAGAGTCTCAAAAAAAAAAGAAAAGAAAAATAAAAAGAAAAGAAATATAGAAAGATGAACTGGGGGTCTCCATCAGAGGCTGAGATTTTTCTGAGGTGGAGATCATTAGCAAGAATAATAAATGCACACATAGCATTTATCATCCCCACCCTTGGCAGGGCTGGTGGGTCTCCTAGTTCCAGAGAACAGGCACAAGGGTAGGTCAGGATGTGAATGACAATGGGCAAATCCAAAGCCATTATTGCCAGCTCGCCTGCCCCCACCTCCTTCCTAAGAAAAGTTGGCCTGTTCAATTAGCTTGATGACATGGGGGGAGACGGCATTTCCAAACAATAACTGGGCCATGCGGCTCTGGTTGCTGGCGTGAAGCCTGTCAGGCAGCCTCGGCAGTGGCACAGGGACCCTGTCAGTGTGACACACATCTTGGGGACATGCTATAATTCAGCACTGACACTTCGATCAATGGCACCCATTTCAAAGCTGTCTTCCCAGGAAAACAGACAAGGTATTACCGCAAACGGCTCACCAGTCTCTGTAGCCGAGACGGGCATCTCGTCCATCTACTTCTGCTGGTTCCTATGTGTGGCTGTTCCAGCTACTGAACATACGGGCTGAGTGCGGGCTCTGAAGTCAGACATGGCCCGAATCCTGCCCCATCACTCAATCCCGGTTTAACCCTGGGCAAGTTACTTAATCATTCACTCTCTCCCTCTAAAAAATGATAATAACAAGCAAGAATTATGAGCGTAAAAACTTAAAGAGATAATGTACATAAAGGGTCCAGGTCTGCGCCCAGGCCCTGACACCTTCCAAAAGTGTTAGCTGTTGGGGCTGTGTTGTTTCCTCTCGTCTCTCTCCTGTTCTTTCATCTGTGCTCTTTTGGTCTGTGCCTCTGTGCCAGGTGCCCCTCACTAAACCTTTCTCTGTATCTCCCTCAACTTCAGTCTTATTTGCCTCTGCTTTTAGTTCTTTCTCTCTCCTCTGGGCTCTCTGGGTCTTCATTTCTTCCTCTGTCTCTCTCCTCGCCTATTCAATATTTCCTGGAAGCCTAGACTCATTTTCATTCCTTAGACTTAGAGCATTATGGTATCAGAGGGTTTTCAAATCTTGCGCAGGGAAATGAACTCTCCTGAATGGTGATCACCGCAGCCTCGGCGAAGCTCAGGCTGTGAAATCTGGAATTTACTGCTGTAATTATCCTGCCTGAAGTTGTGCCAACTTGGCTGGGCTGGCAAAGTGACATGCCAGTCAGGAGCCAATCGCCACCTTCTCATTGAACATGAGAAGCTGCCCAGCCCTCTGCTGAGTGCTAAAAATAGGCATCAGGGGGCTGGGGCAGCTCAGGGCAGGAGGCAGGCTAAAAATACGCTCCTGACAATGCAGCCTTCCTGTGCCCCACAGATGCAGGCTGGCAGGGGCAGGGGCTTCAGGAACCCTGGGGTCTGCAGCTGCACGGCCCCCGCTGGGCAGCGGGAGGATGGGGAGGAAGGGACACAGGCAGACGCCCGAGGCCGGCAGGCCCATCGGTAACCTAGGAAGCACACAGCGGGCTGCAGAGTCAGTCACAGAAGGCGCGAGGCTGCAGATCACACACAGGCAGTGGGATCATTCATGGCCACCACCCCCGGAGCCAGGGAGAGAAAGGTCCACAGTGGGTCCCTGGGCACACCCAAGCCTCCTTTAGTTTTCTATCCCCACTCTGGCCTCTGCAACTCCCCCCAAGAATACAAACGGTTTCATTCTTTGCATAGTAACTCTTCTAGTCTTTCTGTTGATGCCTCCTTGTCCCTGGAAGAGAGAAGTTTCCAAACCCGCCCCCCGCCCCACTCAGCCCTGGTCATCCCACCATCCAGAGCTGCTGTCCTCTCCAGGAAAGAAGACAGACATGTATCTCTGCTGAGCACTGGCTCAGGAAATCCCAGCAAACCTGGAGGTCAGCATCATTATTTCCCTCAAATGACAGATGAGGAAACTGAGGCTCAGGGAAGCACAGTAGCTTGCCCAAAACTTAGCAGCTAGTCAGTGGCAAAGCCCAGATTTGAATGTCTTTCTGTCTGACTATAGCTGCTCTGTGCTGTCCTCTACATCTGTGCTTCTCGCTGGGGGTGCCTTTGCCCCCAGTGGACACTTGACAATGTCTGGACACAGCGTTGGCTGTTGCACCTGTGGGAGGGGTTGCTACTGGCATCTAGTGGGTAGAGGCCAGAAATGCTGTTAAACACCCTACAATGCACAAGACAGCCCCTCACGACGGAGTCACCTGGCCCCAAATGTCAAGAGTGCTGAGGTTGGGGAACGCTCTTTTGCATCGTGCTGCAGCAGTGCCTTGATCCAAGTGGTTGTCAAACTTGGGCTGCATCAGAATTGCCTAGGGAGCTTCTTAAATCAGAGACTTGAGCTCAACTTCCAGACACTCACACTCACTAGGTGTGCAGAAGCCCTCTACCTTCCCTGCTCCAGGAGCTTCCCATGGAAGTATTCCAGGCACCACACTGACAAACACTTGCCAGGAGAAAAGTTGCCAGGTCTCTGCCAGCTCTGACACCTGACCTCGACACAAGGTGAGCACTTGGAAAACATTCCCGAATGAGAAAGCACACATGCACATGCACAAATCCCTCAGAGGAACCAGGGAGCCACGTAGCCTCAGAAGGTAAAACTCCTGTGGCTCATAGCACAGAGTGTGCAGCCTCCCTCACCTGCATATCAATTACCTGACAAATTGCTTACCTTGGCCAGTGGTCAATGGAAATGTGGATCAGTGTGCCTTGCTCCCAACTCTTCTTTTGATACAAACAAGCCGGTACGCAGCGCAGATGGGACTGTTTGGATTAGCAGCTGAAGTAAGGATGAGCGAAACCACAGGTGCATTGTCAAGATGAATATGCAGGCAGGCTCGGAATTGGAATGATACCAGGTAACATCATGCCTGGATAGGGAAGCAGAGTAATATGAACTGACTTGAGACAAAGGGAAAACAAATGGGAAGTGACAAGCACAAGGGAGCAGCAAGAGCAAAGGGGCTGAGTGACTGAGGAGTCCTTCCAGCCCGTCGCCCAGCCTGCCCACTTGGCCCTTCCCTCCCCGTCATGCGGGCAGTATCCCCAGGACCAGGCTCCTAAGCATCTGGATGGATGATGTCCCTGCACCACGTCAATAGGCTCCTCTATTGTTATCAATTTGGTTCAACAGATGTTTACCTGAGACAGAGAAGACAAATGAGACACCATTGGAGAAAAGAAAAGCCGCGTGCTCTGAGCATCTTCGCTTCACAGGAAGGCTTATTACAGGAATCGCAGCTAGAAGAGTGAGCAGAGGTCTGGGCCAGGAATAAAAAAGGCTATCTGCCTTCTTGCCTTCTTTCCTTCCTTCCTTCCTATCTGCCTTCTGAGAACACGCAAGTTCGGTGACCCTGGTGGAAAGCGCCCTCCACCCAAACTGCTGGAGAATGTCTGAGCAAGGGCTTGTGGGGGGTGACCTTTTGGTTTGAGGTTTGAGTTGACGGCAGCTTTGCCCTTGTCTCTCTGCTCAGAAGGCAGGAGCTTGGAGGTACAGCAGGAATCCATTTATTGGAGAGTGTTACTAGCTAAAGATGGATGATTCTCAGAATCGAGAAGAAAACGAATTTATACCCATAGGAAGAAGATATTCTTAACCATCAGGCTGACAAGTTGGGAAATCTTGACAGACCCAGAATTGATGTGGCAGCAAGGTTATACCAAATCGCTCCTATATGGTTCGCGCTTGCTATGGATTTCTACTACGTGCCAAGCTATAGTAGGTGTTCAATAAATATTTGTTGAATGAGTGAATCAACCTTCACTGTAGCAATGGAGAGAAAGAATAATGTATAACTTCCATCACATTCTCTTTATTCTCATAGCAGCTGAAAATCCGGAGAGACACCCAGACTCTTGCAAATGTAAGATGCCAGCATACATGGTGTCCAATTATAGAGTAGCTTTCCAGCCCTTGTCAGTACTTGTTGCCCATGGAAAATTGGTAGATTTTGTCCACTTTCCCTTGGATTTCAAACCCTGTGGCTTCAGGTGATGGGGTCAGTCATGGGGCCAACCCAAGCTAGGCTGTTTATCCAGGTAACAGTTTATTATTGAACTCCTAGTAATGCAAGCCATGGTGCTAGACAGTGAGAATACAACAATGAGCAAATAATAGACATGACCTCTTTTCATCTAAATTACATTTGGAGAATGACATTACTCAAATGACAATGAAATTATGAAATTCAGTGATAATTTAGTGCTGTGGATGATAGTTACAGGGCAGGATGCCGGGAGTGCTTGGTAAAGTTCACCCACAAAGTTGGGGGATCAAGAACATCTTCTCTGGAAGAAGTGGTATTTCAGCTGAAAGCAGAAGGATGAGTAGGACTTAAAGATGGGAGGGGGAAGGGTAGTTTTCTGGGTAGAGGCCCAACATTGGAGGGAGCTTGCCACTTTTAAGAAATTAAAAACAGGCCGGGCGCGGTGGCTCACGCCCGTAATCCTAGCACTCTGGGAGGCCAAGGCGGGCGGATTGTTTGTGCTCAGGAGTTTGAGACCAGCCTGAGCAAGAGCGAGACCCCGTCTCTACTAAAAAAATAGAAAGAAATTATCTGGACAACTAAAAATATATAGAAAAAATTAGCCAGGCATGGTGGCGCATGCCTGTAGTCCCAGCTACTTGGGAGGCTGAGGCAGTAGGATCGCTTGAGCCCAGGAGTTTGAGGTTGCTGTGAGCTAGGCTAACGCCACGGCACTCACTCTAGCCAGGGCAACAGAGTGAGACTCTGTCTCAAAAAAAAAAAAAAAAAAAAAAAAAAATTAAAAACAAGGCCAAGAAGAGGTGAGGAGGAGGAGAAAGGAAGCAGTATGCGTTACCACCACCGGTGATTTAACAGTACACCTTTATGAGTGGTTGCCCAGAAATTTTTTTTCCACTGAGTTTCTCTTCAATGGCCTTGACTAAAATAAAACCAGCATGGCAGAAGTGGGAGGGTAAAGAGAAGGACCAAAAGATGAAGCCGGAGGGACAGACAGGCCAGAAAAGGGAAGATGTCAAGGATTTAGGATTTTATTCTAAACTCAAGGGGACTCCATGAAGGGGTTTTAAACAACGAAGAGGCTTGATCTTTGCATTTTTAAAGAAAAGTTTCTTCTGGTCCAATATAGAGAATGGGCAGAATGTCAGAGAAAGGGCAAAGTATTATAGCTTGGGGAGATTAGTTAAGAAGCTATGGTAGTAATTTAGGCAAGAGGTGACAGTAGCTTCAACTAGGAAGATGTCAAGGAAGATGGAGGGAAGAGGATCAATTTAAGAGATATTTAAGAAGTAGAATCTATAAATTTGGTGATGGACTCGACATAGAGACCCAAGGAAGGGAAGATGTCAAGGACAATGACAGAGCGTTCCCTCCTGGGAGGATAATAATGCGTGGACACTGGGAAACTACCAGATTGGATGGGGTGGGGGGGGGGTGAAGGTGGGAAGAAAGGGCATGAGCTTTGTTTTGCACATATAAAATTAGCAATGTCTTTGAGACAAAAAAATGGAGAAATCAAGTAGACCACGGGGTCTTGAGCTCAGAAGAGAGGTCTAGGATCGTTTATAAATTTGGTAATCATCCATGTGGTCACTGAAATAATGGGCATGGGTGAGGTCACCAAGGGAGATAGTATAGAATAAGGACAGAAGAGGGTGAAGGTGGGGACATCTGCAAAGGACCAAAGGCGGGGTGAGAGAGACAGGAGGAATACCAGGCACATGGTGTCAATCAGATTCTTTTGCCCACGGGTTTGCAGTTGGGACCCAAGGATTAGAATGAGTTGGTTTTAGGCACCAGCACTGAGGGAGCATGGGGAGTGGGACAGGGAGGGGACACTTCTGTCACTTGTATGCCACGCCTAGTTGCGGGCTGAGCCTCCAGCTCCCTGACCCCTCCTCAAGCTCCGTGGTCCAGGAGGTACCTGTGTGTCCTTGCTGTGAGCTCTCTTTTTGTCTTGAGCTAGTTTGAGTGGTTTCCTCTTTCTTGATGGAGAAGCATGAGGCCAGGAGAGAGGAGCCCTGTGCTGGAGGCAGGGCACTGAGGGGCCTGGGCAGGGCAGGCACAGACAGAGCCTGCAGGATGCGAGGATGACAGACCCACTGGGCACCATGTGCTCAGCACTTTCACACATAGTCCCTCAGCTGAACTTCATCACAACCCTCAAAGATAAGAATGATTATCCCCAATTTAGGTGAGACTTTCTCAAGGTCACAATGCCAAGGTGCAAGAGATGAGATTAGTAGTTAATCCTTCCAATGCCAAGTGCAGGAGAGTAGTTATATGAGGGAGAGGAATGAGTGGCTGTTTCGTAACACATGGAGAAGGGTCTGTAAGGAGAGATCATTAGGAACCAGTACAGATTTTTAAATTAGTAACTAATGAAATTAAAATGGCACTCGGGAAAGATGACTCGAATTCATATGAGAAGCACAGATTATAGAGGGAAGCTGGAGGTGGGAAGTTCATTCCAATACAGTTTAGTCCTAGTGGGACATGGCGATGTCTCCCATCCCTACCACAGCGGCAGGGGTGGAGAAGGCAGAGAAGTGAGGCTCAGCGCTTTGGTAGACTCAGATTGAAATAAAGCTTCCCAAGATAGCTGAAGAGCCCTCTTCGAGGCATCAGCTGATTTGCTTGCACCTGTTTTCGTTCTCGGTGACCTCACAGCTCCTCACACCCCAGGCCTTGCAAACTGCTCTGTGGTTCTCACTCACCCACGGATGGAGGACGATGGGAAAGGGAAGAGTCTGGTTTGGGGGAGAGGGGCTCTGGGGACCAGGAAAGACCCCAAGGTCCCCACAAACCAGGGCTGGGCTCAAGATGGGGAGCGGACAGGGAGAGTGATCTGGGACACCTGTGCTAATGTCCCTTGAGTTGGGTGCTAGATTCTGAGAGTGGGGACACGTCCTGAGAATGGGAGCCTGAGTCAAGAATGAGGGAGGTGAGCTTGGAAGATTGGATCATCTGGAAATGCAGGGTGATGTGAGGAATGGCTGCTGTTGATAACTGAGTGTTCTAGAATGAGGGGACTTGCTGGGCGGGGGACAATAAGGTCTGGGCATGTGGCGCTGCTCTGAGAATGTGGAGACTGTATAGGAAACAGGAACCAGGAAGAGATGTTCTGGGAACGGGGCCACACTGGAATGGAACCGAGTGCGAGGCGTTGGACAGCTGGAGGATCCAAGAGGCCTCAACCACGACACAAACTGTTCTTCTGAGCATTTTCCAAAAAGACTGTCTCCCGGGTGAGTGTGGGGAAGGAACCTGCCGGGCGCGTCTGCCCCGCTGAGGCGGTGGTGAATGGGCGATCGGGCCCGTGGCTTGCAAACGTTTTCCGTCAGATAGAAAAACCCTGCCATCTCTTTCTCCATTTTATTTTGCTTCATTTCACCTCATAGTTCACTTAATGGGAGCTGTCAAGGAGATGCTTGGATTCTTTTTTCCTCCTTCTCCAGCAGTTCGTGCAGCCTGACAGCCTGAGAGACGTGGCTTTTTGGAAGACCCACAGTGAAATACACTGTCAAAGCCTTGAGTCTTAGAGTGTGTGTCTGCTGCACGTCTGTGAGTGCGGGCTTGTCCGTGTGCACCGGAACATCTGAGCATGTGTGCATGTGTCAGCGTGGGTGTGTGTGACAGAGTCAAACTGCCTGGAAGAGGAGTCGGATGTGTGGCTTTGAGCCCTGCCTCTGGTATTTAGCATCCCTCTGTGGCCGCAGCCTCAACCGCCTCTCCTGTACAGTGGGTGCAATAGCACAGTCCCTGTATACCTCACAGGGTTGTTGTGAGGCTCAGAGCACAGGGACATAAACACGCTCTTGTGACAGATAGATGCTACTGATAAGCACAGCTATCGTCCGTGTCTCGAGGGCTGCCTCCTGATCCAGCCTGAGTTCGTGGGTCTGTTTTGACGCTGCCCCCTCTAACATCCCGGACCCCCAGTGCCTTCATCTGCTCGGAAGCATGGTGCCAGCACCTGAGGCTGGCCCAGCTCCTGCTCACAGACTGCTGACCATTGCCAGAGGAAGTCAGCAAACACATCTTGGTGGGGCACCCCTAGGCTTATTCACCTACTCATTCAACAAACATTTATTGCGCATTTACTATCGGCAAGGGTCTGTGCTGATCTCTGGGGACACAGAGTTGAATAAAACGGAGGCGCTGTGTGCAAGGAGCTTTCAAATCAGTTCAATGCTTTGAGTAAAATACAAGGAGTATTATGGTAGATCCAAGACCAGGGACCACAGCAGGAGAGGAGGGGCCCCTGACTCAGCCTAGGGAGGGGGTGGCAGTGAAGGCTTCCTGGAAGAGGGGACCCTTGCTCTGACCCTTGAAGAAGGAGAGGAGTTGGCCATGGGAAGGAGCCAGTGACGCTCAGGTCTCACCATGGCTCAGCAAAACGTTGTGGCCTCTCTGGGGATCCTCCACGTCTGTCTCTCAATATCTCTTCCAAATTTTCACCACATTCCTCAAGTTGCTCATAGCCTCCAAATCTTCCTCCTGCATCACCCCAGCCCATGACCACTGGGTTAGTCTTCCCAAAGTATTTTTTTTTTTTTTTGAGACAGAGTCTCACTGTGTTGCCCTGGCTAGAGTGCCGTGGCATCATCCTAGCTCACAGCAACCTCAAACTCCTGGGTTCAAGCGATCCTACTGCCTCAGCCTCCCGAGTAGCTGGGACTACAGGCATGCGCCACCATGCCGGCTAATTTTTTCTATATGTTTTTAGTTGTCCAATTAATTTCTTTCTATTTTTAGTAGAGACGGGGTCTCGCTCTTGCTCAGGCTGGTTTCGAACTCCTGAGCTCAAACAATCCACCCGCCTCGGCCTCCCAGAGAGCTAGGATTACAGGCGTGAGCCACCGCGCCCAGCCTTCCCAAAGTATTGATAGGACTGGGTCACTCACTGCTCAAACACTCCCATTGCATACAGGGCAAAGTATGCATTCAAGGCCCTCCACAACCAGCCTTTCCAACTTCATCAGAGCTACCTACCAGGCTTTGAAGATACTGTGTTCTTTCCCCTTCTCCCTCTCTACTTCCTACTCTTCATTATGCCTGGAAAGCCCTACATGTCCCCACATCCCATTTTCCCCTATGAAACTCATATGCATGCTTTGAGTCCCAGCTAAGATTCCACTGTCTCAGAATGGAATTCCCTACCCCACACATGAAAGAGATTTTCCCTTCTCTGTTGGAGCTTGTAACCAAGGAAGCTCAATGATGGATCCCACCACACAGAGACAAGAGGGGCTCCTTTCGTTCCAGGGACAAGAGGAAACAATTGTGGAACTTTAGGTATCAAGATTAATGGAAGGGCGGACAGTGAGGTGTTCATAAAAATCATTTCACGTAGGTTGCCATGGACATTGACGCATGACAGAATAAACGCACAGGTTTATAGCCATTTCCTCTCAAAATTACAAATTCCTAAAATGACTGATAATTATTTCAGTCATGAAAAATATAAATCCACATGGGCAAAGAATACAGAAGTAGAAATCATAGCAAATGAGAATATCACATAATTTTAGAACCTGGAGAACAGATGGAAAAGAGCTGATTTAGCAAGGTGGAGAAACCTAAGTTCCCATGGGGAGGACGCTAATGAGAGGCCAGCTGGTCCCCACCTGTGTCAAATGCCTCCTCTATGCCATGTCAAAGCCCCTGGTCTTGCCTTGCCCCACTTGTTCCTCTCTGCCCATGCATGCAGCCAAGAGGTTCATGCAGGCACAAGCCAAAACACCTCGTCTCCTGTCTGCCCTGCCCCACGGTTTCCCTGTGGATGCTACGGGACTCACTCAGTGCCCATCCTAAGCAACCAGAACCACAGAGAAGTTAACTCCCTATGGGGTGAACTTTTGATCCAGGGCGTTAAAGGACTAGGAAGTAAATTCTTCCCTCTTCTTTCCCTCACATAGATTGCACCCAAATACACTCACTCGTATTTGAAAATCGGTCCTGCAAGATTGAGGAATCAGTGGCTATTGCACTGGGTGGTGGCCAGCATAGTAATACATTTCTGGGTTGGCTCTCCCTGCATCCCTGCCTTCCTCCCATTTCCCCTAACTCCTGTGTCCCTAGGATTGTGCTGCCTGATAGAACACAGTACAGAATGACTATTATGTCTGGGGACATCAAGCTGGGACACCACCACAAAACCATAACAAGGTTCAAGAATAGACAACCTCCAGAGACCTTGAAGGCAAGTGTGAGCAAAGGGGATAAAGACATGAGGATATTTAAAAATTATGTAAGAAGTCCTTGAAGGAAACAGAAACAATGTAGAAAAAAGAAAAGAAATTTTTAAAATAATTTCCCCAGGCCAGG
>NW_012146634.1:180001-207403 GCF_000956105.1 Propithecus coquereli
ATCACAAAATTTCAGAACAATAGAATAAAGAGAAGAATCATGGATAGGGGTTGGGAAAAGACATTCAAAAAATCAGATATCAAATGGCATTATATGTAACAACAGAAATATTGGAAATTAGGAGACAATAAACCAATATCTTTAACATTTTAAGAGAAAAAAAGTACTTCTAATTTCAAATTCAATACCCAGCCAAACTTTCTCTTACTCTGTCCAACATTTTCAGTAAGGTCTGAAAAAATTGATCTACCACAAAGCTTTCTCAGGAACCTCTACCATGATGAAATAAAATAATAATAAATAAATCAAGAAAGGAAAAGATATCACATCCAAGCAACAGAAGACCTAACACAGTTGAAAAGCATGATTTGTCGTGATGGCAGTGAAGGAAATCCCAAGGTCACAGGAGTGTGGTGGGCCCCGGAGAGCAATCGATCCAGGGAGGACAGGCTGGGTGAGGGCTTTCTTCCTAGGAACGACGTATTAGGAGAGACAGATGAGCTCATCTGCTCAACTTGACTGAGGGAGTTTGATAATTCTGTTGAGGAGTCTGAAGATGAATTATTTATACATTACATATTGAGCAAACAAACAAAATGAGCAAAGATTGATCCCAGGGAAAACAAAAAGTTATTTAAGAACAGAAAAGTAATCATTGCCTTATGTGGCTTTACTATTAACATTTGAAGAACAACAATAACAGATACATTGTTTAATCAAAAATTGTTAAAGAACTGTCTTAGGAAGATGGGGGAAAGGCAATATTCGTGGTGGGGGAGGGTGGAGGGAGAGAGGGTAGCGAAAGCTCTACATTCTCCTCCTCTGTGTCAGGAAGACTATAGAAAATACCTAACATTTTTAAATCCAGAAGCGGTTATACATACATGTTTTTTAGAAATAAGGAAGTAATTATCCAGCGAAATAGCAGAGAAAGTTGGCAGTGTTTGCTTTTGGGAAACAGGACTCCCAGTCGTGATGGATAGGAGGGGCAACTGCTCTTTTCTGTTATTAATCGTGTAATACCATTTGACTTTTAAAATTGTGTGCATTGTTACTCTGATTAGAAACCAGAAAGCAGGGGAGGAGAACTGTAACAGCGTGTTAATTGCATTCCCTTTCATTGTCTTCATGTTTGGGCTGAGGCCCCAAAGAGGAGGGAAACAATGGTTAAGTGCCCACACATTCTAAAGAGGGTGCCTACACTCATTTCGTCCATAGTGCTTACTAAGAAATAGGGAACTCTGATCTGTGACCCTCACCCTGTCACCCCATCAATCCCATACACAAGAGAAGGCCAAAGACTAATCAAGAACAATTCAGAGAGGGGATTCGCTGGGAGTTGTTAGCTTAGGAAGGAGTCCCAATTGCTGCCCTCAGTCTTAGAGAGAGTCACTTTCAGAAGGGACAGATTGTCTGTAAAGAGCAGCAGGAAATCTTTGCTCCATAGCACTGAAGCAAAGCAGGGCAAGAGTTTCTGGAGAGCTGAACCATATTCTACAGAGTTTCAGGGGCGCAAAGACTGGAGACTGGCACAGGAGCCTCACCCGGCTAAGTCCGGAGGCCAGGAGCCAGCTGCAGCTGCCTTTCAGGCTGCCGAGAGTCCCGAAGCTGGTGGGCTTCCCCTGAGATAAGTGGATGTTACAACAGGAGCAGGAATGCCTAGAGGACCACCTGCTGGGGTGAAGTGACCCCTGCAGAGAAGTTGGAGGGAACCTAGGGAAGGAGCTTGGGGCAGGTCATCAGAGGTCTTCCAGAGACCCCAGTGTCAGAGAGCCCACAAAAGCACCCCGTGAGGGAAGGAGCCAGTATTTGGGCACCCAAAGAGCACACACAGGACTCTGCTACCAAACTGCTACAGCGCCAGCCAGATGTGCTTTTACCTCTTATTCCCCCTCCCACCCAGCCCTGCAGCAGCCCCAGGTGGTGACCAGCAGGGAGGATGGGCTGGAACACAGAGCAGAGCAGAAAGCAGAAAGAAATAAACAACCACCGCAGGTTCCCCAGTATGGGTAGGGCCTGAGTTGGGAAGAAAGAGAAAAGCTTAAATTGGATGTGAAATGAAAAGTATTGATTTAGATCCACCTGGCCTTTTTAATACCTGTAAATAAAACTTCTAATATCTGAAAGTGACTGGAAAAGCTATAGAATCTGGCCAGGGGCAGAGAAGGGTTATCCAACAGGGCAGGTTTGAAGAACAAGTGGTTATTTGCAGATTCATTTTTCTAAAGTTGTCTTCTTTTTGAAAAGAAGGGAGCTAGCATGCATTGCTACCTACTGTGTGTCAGGCATATATATAGATTATCTCATTTAATCCTCACAACAGTCTTTCCAGGTGGCAGTTGTTATCCCTGCTTTGCAAGTCTGGGAACTGAAGCTCAGAGAGAATGAGGTTCCCAAGATCACATAGCCAGAAAGCGACGAGGCAGGAAGCAGACGTACCGCAAGCCCCAGAGCCCACACTCATCTCAGGCAGCGATTAAAAGCCCAGCTATTGATGTCAAACAGATGGAGTTTAAAGTCCTACGAGGCCAGTAACTGACACCATCCCTCTTGGAAAAGGTATGCACTTTCCCTCTGCCTCAGTTTCCTTATCTCTAATATAGGAAAGTGATGCTACCTATCTTTTTGTGGGGATTATGTGAGATCATTCATACAAAGAGTTCAGCATATTGCCTGGCGCAGAGCAAGCACTCGATGAACATACCTACTGTTATCGTTAAACTATACTGCACTCTGAATAAGAAACAGCAAAAGGAGGTAATAATTCAGAAGTGCCTGGAATACTACAGATGCTCAATAATTCAATGAACGAAAACTGAGTTTCTTCTTTCCTGTGATAATATATATACCAGTATGGAATGCATTATACTCTGCATTGTATTGTAGCTATTTCATAAAAACAGAATCATAAAATTGGAAGGCATCTTGGAAGTCATTGATTGAAGTATTTTCTCCCCTGATAGACTGTAAACTCCTTGGAGGTAGAGGTCATATCTTATACTTCATTCATTACTTTCCTCGTTTATTTATTCATTCAAGAAATGTGTATGTAAGACCTACAGGTAAAGTATTGCCTGAGGTGTTTAGAGAGAGACAGAGACTATTAGAACTTAGATCCCGCCCTCAGGAACTTATAACCTAAGCACAGCTGAGACCGGTGTCAGCAGCAGAGGTGCAGGTGAAGTCCTGGGGCAGGAGAGCAAATGCCAGCCCTGCCGTGTCCCTCCCAGTGCCTGACATGAGGTTCCTTATTGAACCAGTAATAAACAATTCACGCGGGAGAGCGTGCATACTGGGAAGGGCAGGAGAGCGAGTGGCCTGAGCACGCCGGTGTGGGGAGTGAACAGATGGTGTCTGGCGCTCCCTGCCCGGGTGTTGTTCAGTCCTTCCCTCCACCTGCTCTGTGCCTGTGTTGCCCTCGACGCTGTAGACGTTTATTGGACTCATCTCGGAACCTGATGGTAATCTGATTTGGCCATTTCCCAAATTCAAGATGGGTACAAGGTCTGGCCAGGGTCTTCCCAGTTGTGTCATAGGGGAGAAAGGACCAAGGACGGGGAGGCAAGAAGAAGGGGACTGGCCCCAATTGCATTAAGTTTCCCTCTGGGCCCTTCCTTGGATGGCTTTGCCTCTGGGGGAGAAATAGACCCTGTGTTGTTTATCTTCTCTCTTTTTTCTTCTTGTTCTAGGAGCCCAAGGATGCACAAGTACATATGCACGCTCACACACATACACGCGGTGTTCTGATAGGCACACCCCCCCCCAAGCTGTCACAGGTAAGAGAGGCCGCCCTTTACCTGGCCACTTTGCATTGTGTGGTACTTCAGGGGAACTTCAGCCTTCCTGCTCCAATACCCCCTGCAACCACCACCACCAAAAAACGGGGTTCCTAATGCTGGAAATTCTACATTGGCAGCATCCATTGATTAAAATGCAAACACCCCAAGGAAGGAGGCTTCTCAGTCACTTGTACCTCAGGGTGAGCAAGACATTGCTTCTGAGTGGGGAGTGGGGGACACGAATATGTCGAGCAGGAAAGAGAGGGCCCAACTCCATGCAGAAGGAGGAGGACTCAGACAAGTACCACTAGAGTTACCCTCTACCATTTGGCTTGATTTCTTTCCATTTCAGTTGTATTGTATTGCCCACTTAACGATGTTCTAGGCATTGCCCTGAGCACCACAAGGAGACAAGGAGTATGACCCAGATCCAGGGCAGCTCACAGCTTAATTGTTGCCAAGTGAACAAACAAGTGACAAGTGGACAAAAGTAATAAGTGCCATAATAGAGGTAAAGATTAGGGTGACAGGCCGGGTGCAATGGCTCATGCCTGTAATCCTAGCACTCTGGGAGGCTGAGGCAGGAGGATCGCTTGAAGCCAGGAATTGGAGACCAGCCTAAGCAAGAGCAAGACCCCATCTCTACCAAAAATAGAAAAATTAGCTGGGTGTGGTGGTACATGCCTGTAGTCCCAGCTACTCAGAAGGCTGAGGCGGGAGGATCACTTGAGCCCAGGACTTTGAGGTTGCTGTGAGCTATGATGACAGCACTGCACTCTAGCCAGAGCAGCAGAGCAAGATTCTGTCTCAAAAAAAAAAAAAAAAAAAAAAAAGATGAGGGTGGCAAGCAAAGTGGAGGGGCCACTAAACCTAGGCTGAGAGGTCAAGGTCAAGAAGGAGAGCTTCTTGGAGATGGTACCCCCGAGCCAAACTTTTAAGCCTAGCACTAAGGGTGCACCCTGCCAATGTTTTAAAAAGAAGTGGCTGTAGGCGGTTGGAATTGGACTGCCAGGAATGCTCTCTGCGTCTGGGCAATTTCCACTCTCTAGAGATGCAGGGTGATGTAGCAGAAAACACATGGACCCAGTCTCGGGAGCTCTGAGTTCATGTCCCAGCCTCAACATTCTCCAGCCAAATGGTTTGGAGGAGGCACTTCACCGCTCTCAGCCTCAGTTTCCTCAAGGTGCTATCTGCCCAGCCTGCCTCCACAAGTTGTCGTGAAAACCCGATGAGATAACCTGAGTGCAAACACTCTCTCAACTGTGTTACCGTAGAAGTGAGTCATTGTTTTTCTCTGTGTTGGCAGATCCCTTCCTCTCCTTTCCTCTCCGCCTCCCTGAGCGCCAGGATGAACTGAAGGAAGGGCTTCTTTCCCTGACACACCAACTCCGAGCGTTCTGACATATCCCTTGGGGCTGCGCGAGAGCCTCAAGCATCTGTTCCCGGCTCCAGTCTCAGGATACAAGAGTCTCCATGGGGAGAAGAGTAAAGTGGAGACTCAATAGGAAATGAGTTGCTCAGGGATAGGGGGCCAGGCAGTGTTAATAGCCGTACAATAAGGACTCTAGCAAAGGTTTGACTCAGAGTCCTTTCCCTGCATGTGTCAGCAACATGTCTAAACAATAATTGGAATATTAAATACTCAGTTGTCTTGTATAAAAATAATAATACTTTTTTTACCCTCTGTAACTGCCCATATCCTTCCTTTCTGCACCATTTATTCTGAAAATCCACTGACAAGTAGAAAATAAATAGAAGCTCAAAGATGGAAGGCCAAGAGCTAGGACCAGCTGAGCTCCTTGATTTTGTCTCTCACAGATCTGTCAATGTCCATGGCTTCAAGGGTTACAGTCTCAGATACATGACAGCATTTAATAGAAGAGCCAAAGGTTTAATTCCCTGAAGGGCTGACCTCTGAAAGAGCGTGAGAGTGGGTGAGCTTTGCAGAATAGTAAGAAGAACAATTAGATTCTAGGGATGAGTTCAAATCCGGATACTGCCAGCCAATCTTTGGGCAGAAACTTCCGTGAGATTCAGTGTCCTTCTCCATAAAATAACCACTGTCTCACCTCCCTGTTGGAGCTTTTGTAGAGGATTAAATGATATCATGGAGGTAAAACTGATTCATGGATTTTGAATTAGTTACCATTATTGATATCTATTATCTACATTCCACGGCTGCCTCCTGTGTGGTGCTCATTCTCTTGGTCCTAGGCTGTTGTCCCAAGTACCCTGTGGAGAACCTCATCAAAGCCTGTCCTCTGTAGACAGCTCTTCTTTTCATAAATATAGCCCAATTGCCTAATTTTCATGAGTTATTAGAATGAAAGTGGCCATTTTACTACTTTTCACTAAAGTGTGCATAAATGTTTATATTCAGGAGCTGTCTACCCTGCAGGACCTGTTACTCCAAATGCATTAATCTCTAATGGAAACTCAAATTAAGCTCTAATGGACTAAAGGAAGACATATTACAGGTGAATAAGACTCTCCCATGTTCCTTGAATTGAACATACTCAACCCGGTCAGATCACTCGGTGTCCATAAAGTCCAGAGTTCTCAGGATGGTATTCAGAGCCTTTGTTCAGAGCCTTTCACAATCTCGCTCCAACATTTCTTCCCAACTCTATCTTCCATTACCTCCATGAAATCTTCCCTTAGCCAAATGGATCATCTTGTTAGTCCATATTATATACCTCGTGCTTTTTGATCTCCATGCCTCTATTTATGCTGTCCCATCTGCCTGGAATGCCTATACCCTCATCTCTGCTGTTCCAAATTCTACCCATTCTTTAAGACTGTGCTCAAAGCCCATTTCCTGCACAAAATACTCTTACTCCTCAATACAGGGATGGTCTCCTCTTCCTATCACAGTGCCTCTCCTATAGCTTCCCTTTTCTGTCCTGTGTGATGGTTATTTATAAGCACATCTTTGCTCAGGAAAGAGCCCATTCCCCAAATATATCTCTCGTTAATATCTGAACTTTCACCCTTAAGCTCTTGGTTAATCAGCACATCAATGAGTTCCTATTTGATACAAAACAAAGTAGGAACCATGGGATCATTCAGAAGTATCCCTAAGGAAGCCTGAAATTTCACTGGGGATATTCCAAGTGCCTAGTAGATGACACAGACAAGGAATGCTCTAGTAGTTAGGAGCAAGGAGAAATTACCATGGTTGAAATGGGCCTTCCTTTGGGTCAAATATTGCCTTTCTCCAAATCCTCTTTGAACGTACATGTATTCCTGAGAGTGAATAGGTCAGTATGCTCCCAACACACTGGCATGAATTAGTTTGTCAGGTGGTTTTCCTGGTGACAAGGTATGGAAGAAACATGTGGGCATTGGCTGGACACTGGTGTGTAAACACTAGGTGTTTAAGGTGGGTGGAGCAGGGCCTAGACTAGGATGAAATGAGTTCATGCAACAGCAGAGTCAGTACTTAAACAAACCTGAGAGTGGGTGCCTCCTTAAAATTTTTTATGCTAGGATCCTTGCTTGCCTCACCCTAGACCTGGCTCTGGGGTGGAGGATACGGAAAGGTATCAAAAAGCAAGGAATAAAGGGAGAGACACTAAGGACAAAATTCTTCTTTATCACCATGACGTCAAGACCTAGTGTTGGATATGAACTACACTACCCCTGTCATCTTCTGTCTCCACAGAATTTTGTTCACCGAAGGCTGAACATCATTCCCACAGATTCTGAATCAGTTTTTTAAGGAGGGGGAATGTGGCCTCAATGTTTTATTACCCAAAGCAGTGCAGAGAAAATGGTGACATTGTCAGTCTAAACTCTAACCTCTCCTAGAACAATGCAAAGCCTACAAGATTAAATGATCCGAAATCTCATCCAATTTGAATGGTGCCTGAAGAAGCAGCTCAACTTTACTCAGACATGGCTTCCATGATGGGCTGGGTAATTACCTTCCCAACCCCAGCTCCCTCCCCATGCCCTATATTTGCCAAGCTAATGCTATTTTTGGTACTCATCACAGTAAATAATGCAGGGGGATAGCATGCAGTCTCTAGAAGCAACTTTGAAAGGGAGCAGTTTTCAATGTCTATCAAATAGCTTTGTACTAGAGCAAAGAGATACCTTTTGGCATCTGTTCAAAGTGAAATGAAATAAATTTATTTTAAAAACTTTTCCAACACCACCCCTGTTACGACTGAAATCTCAACTTCTTTAAAAGACATCCAGTTTCTAAAACACTGATTAAAAGTGTCTCTGAGGCTTAAGGGAAAAACAAACGAGACAACTAAAAGGTATTTTAGCCCCCAAAATGGCCCCAACCTGTCCTAATTCCTTCTAAAATATCACTATATGGTGGCCTTAAAACAGATGTAATCTGATAAGATCTTAAAGTCCTCAGATCTGGGTCATTATATGAAATTGATGGAACTGGGAGATGAAACCCTGGCTGGTCTTAAACATTAAACTTTCAACCGAGTCCACCACCCTCAGGAATTATAATTTAGCATAAATACTGCTAAGATTCTTCTAGACTTAGATCACACTGCTCCTATGTTCCCACTTGCATCATAATTAATATAAAAAGAAAAAATTATAATAATGCGTTACATTTCTATAATTCTTTACAGTTTACAAAGCACAGTTACACATATTATCTTCTTTCCTTTTAGCCTGTCCCACTGGAGACCCAGCAACATCCTGCAAGAAATGCGAGTTCATATTTCTTGAATAACAAAAACCAGAGACGATGTGTTGAGAGCTCCCCATCTTCACTCTCCAAGATGTCTTAGAAAAGTTTCTACATCTTGGTTTCACGACTTCTACTCCACATGGCTGTGTTTCTCTGTCCGTCCAGAATCAGGGGACCAAGTGGGATAGTGGGGAAATCAGAGTTGAATCAAAATGTGGTGGCCTCATCAGAGAGCTGGAATATGGTGGTGTTTATGTACGCAATGCCATCAGCTATCCCTTACGATCCCACTTATTTATGTCAGTGCTATGCAGATGCCCTCAGTACCCTCCTACTTCACATCAGTGTCACTTCCTTGTGCAGCTATGATGGATCCAGTCAGTCTCCAAGGATCCCCAGAAAGCCTTCAGGGCCTGGCAGCCCAAGGCTGATAGCTAGAAGTCATTGTGTTGGGAGTTTTAGCCCCCTATTGACTCAGTGGATATTTCTTTGTGTTCCCAATAAAACTTTAAGGCAGTGATTCAATCCTGGCTGTACAATTGGAATCGTTCATGGAATTGTAAAACACACCCAAGGCTGAACATTGTTCCCACAGATTCCGAATCAATTTTTTAAGGGTGGAGGAGGCCTGAACTCAATATTTTATAAAGCTCTAGGTGATTCTAATGTGCAGCCAGCATTGGGAACCATTGCTCTAGATGCAGGGGTTCTTAAACTTTAGCGAGCACCAAAACTACCTGGAGGGTTTGTCAAAACACAGATCTTTGGACCCACCTCCAGAGTTTCTCATTTAGTTGGTCTGGTTCCTAGGTAGTGCAGAATGCTGCTGATTTAGGCACCACACTTTAAAAATCACTGCTGTAAAGTGTCACAAAGCATTTTGCTTACATATCAGAACAATTTAGCTAAACCCTTTCAATTTTATAGGGAACACCACTCACTGACTATCAGACAGTTCTGCTTGCTTAGGCCTAATTATTTGCCTGACTCAATGTGAAACAACAATGAAGTACAATGAAACTCTATTTCACTCTCTCACTCCTCTCTATTTCCTTTACCTTTTCTGCATTGATGGAATCTAGAAAGCAGTTTGTTTTGTGAAAATCCCAAGAAAGCTACTTCTGAAATTTTTCCTAGAAGCCCCAAATGTGAGCCCTACAGTTAGGGTTGCTTTGTGCTGAGTCAGTCCTTGGCAGAGACTGCTGGGCTCTGGCTTCAGCACCCTGGAGAGCAGTCTCTGTGATTGTAGAACAAGGACAACGGAACTGAAGTCATCACACCCAGTGAAAAGGAGAAAAAATGAAACACACACAGCCGGCCCTGATCCGTGACAAATTAGTGAATCCCACTAGCGAACATTGTGAACCTCTTGATATTCCAAGTCCCTCCAAAACTTAATGCCAATAACCACATTAAAAGTTTTCAACTCTGCTTTATTTACTTGCTTTCCTGTCCATATGCCTTTCTCCTTCTCTCTCTCTCTCCCCTCCTCTCCCTCTTTTCCTCCTCTCTCCCTCTCTCCTCTATTAATGACAGCTATTTTGAGTCTATCGGGCTGTGAAAGACTGTGTCTCTATCATCAAGAATAATGCTTTGAACCTTATAATTGCTCAATAAATAATTATTGAGGTAACTATTTAGAAGGGAGCATATGAATATTTTCAATTTATCTTGAAATGCACCAAAAATTTTGAGAGGTTCTGTAATTTGAATGAGCATCAGAATCACCTGGACTGTTAAACCATAGATTGTTGGTCCCCCTCCTCCAGAGTTTCTGATGCAGTTGATGTGGGAGCTGATATGGTTTGCTGGATGGCTAGAAGGATGGAGAAATTGATGACGATGTGATAGGGCAAGTGGAGTAAAGTGCTGATTTCAGAACCCGGGTAGTGGATATACATGTCTTCATTGTAAAATTCTTTCAACTATTTTGTATGTTTTAAAATTTCCATAATAAAATGTTGAAATATTGATAATGTAGTACCCAGTGTCTGAGTACCTTGCTTTAAAGAGCACACAGAAATTTACAGCTCAGACCTGTGCTCACTCTCACATTCTCTCTCTCTCTCTCTCTCTCTCTCTCTTTCTCTCTTCCTCCTTAGAAAAGAAAGAAACCACCAAGGGAAGCTGAGGACTTTGAGGAGTCTTGGACGCAGAGGTCTGGAGTGGGTGTGTGGCTCCTTCATGGGTAGAGAGGCACTCCAGCAACTGCCTCCCTCAGGAGCCAAGAGCTGGATAGGGCTGGATAGGGCAGTGTTCCAAAGGTAGGTGGCTGGGAAAGGTTGGCAGCCAACGAGCAATCATTCTCTCCAGGAGGAGCCTCAGGATAGAGAAAGAAAACATTACTCTCCTCAGCCACCAAGAGGCAGCCCTGAGCCCACACCCCCCTTGCCTGCAGCTGTCCTGGGGCAAGCACTGCCCCTCCTTCCTCCGTGCACCTTGTAGGTCCAGGGTGTGGTTCTGCCTTTGGAGGGAGTTGCATTACAAACTGTGAACCACTGTGGGACAAAGCCTATGTCCTATCAAGAATAGAGCAAATCCTCAGGCTGAAAAAGCTC
Organism: Propithecus coquereli; assembly: GCF_000956105.1. NCBI lineage: Eukaryota > Metazoa > Chordata > Mammalia > Primates > Indriidae > Propithecus > Propithecus coquereli. The sequence goes on from NW_012146634.1 coordinate 191,005, forward strand.
TTCTGAGTTGTTCACAAGCGAGAACAATGATCACGATGCCAAATATCTGTTCCTCTGGAAGACTTATATGACTTTGGGCAACAATGAAAAGATTTGGACTAAATACAAGAAAGGCCTGTCCCAACATGTGGGTGCCCCACATATTGGCTGAGGAATCTGTGGCATCTTCTCGTATAAGTGTTCTCAAGCAACAGGTCTACATGGGCGGGCTCCTTCCAAAGCCCACCAGCAATTTTCACACTGTACTTCTGTGCAGTATATTAGAAGTTGGTGCAAGTGGAAGAATGAGAAGGAGGGGCAGAGAGGGGTGTGGAGCCTGCCTCAGGGCCTGGCAGCCTGGGCTTAGGCTCAGCTGCTCGAGAAAGGTCTTCGTCTTTCCCTCACCCCACCCCCCCCACCACCACAGCCACAGGACCAGAGGCAGTTCAAACTGGGGAAAAGGAAAGCAGAGCCGATGCCCCCGCCCACGCCACTCAGGAAAGCCCAGGTGGTTTTCTGTCTTGTTTCTCCCTGGCACCTTTTTAATTAGCTTAATGGAGCCCTCTAACTTGTGGGTGCAAAAAAAAAAAAAGGAGATGAGGAACAAGGACATGGAAAAAATAAATAAATAATGTGAGGCTAAACAGCCCGGATAACTCAGCGCTGGAGGTTGCGTTGCACCCTGGGAGCAGAGGAGGAGCTGGCTTTGGAGAGACAAATTGTCTTTTCACCACCCCATAAAGCATTGCCAGGGCTGCTGGCGAGAGGCAGCTCTACACCCCTGTCTTATCAGTGTCCTGGGCAAAGCAAACCCGGAGTGTGTCCCTTTTGGGTAGTCATGGTGTCTCATTAGTTCTGTAACTCTAGTGTCCCACATGCAGCCAGGCATACCATTGGAGCTCAATAAATGCTGGATCCTTTTGTGTGTGAATGTATGATAGCTTCCCTCGTGTTCACCCCCCTTCACGTTGCTTGCTCCATCTGCAGGGTAGGGTAATGCTCCAGCCAGGGAGACGGCGGGGACATCAGTTCCTGAGTGCTTAACACTCTCCTCACGGAGTTGTCACTCTGGCACCAACGTGCTCTCCCTACAGAGTAGGCCTCACATAGATTTTTCTCCTCTGAATTCTCCAGGAAGATATATTGATCCAGTCCAAGTGACATCAATAGACCCAGGTAACTGAATAAAACTTCTGGAGTTTGCCTTAAAATATGCATCATGTGCCTTAAGGCACCACCTGGTAGCTTTGCCACCCTCCCCTCCCCTGCTCTCAATCCACTGTGACTATTAAACATCATCCTCATCTCAGCTCTGCCCTCCGCTCCCCAACCCAGGCACTCCTGGTCCAGTTCCAGCTGACACGAAGAGGCCGTGGGTAGAAATTAAAAGTGAAGGTGACAGGAAATGGAGGAAACCATGCAATTCCATCCCATGTTCAAAAGCAAACCTTGTCAACTCAAGGATTCTTGGGGCTCTGGCCACTTCTGCCCCATATCTCACAAGGAAATTACCTAGAGACCCGCTTCCTCCACAGGCTGGTGGAGCTCTGCTTTCTCACTCTGAAAGTCTCCACTCCTCTGTGCCTACTCAGCGTCCTCCTAGAGCTGGGACTGGTGCTGACATGAGCTCCAAGAGGTGGTTTGGCTCTCCTTGGGCCCCACGCACTGTGACTCCTGAGGGATCCACAGTATGTATATTCACACAGACCACTTTGCCGGCTACCAGTCCCGTGACCTAAAGCAACATTCTGCGCCACAGTTCCCTCCCGATAACATGGAAATAATCATACTTGTCCCGACCCGCGGGGTAGTCAACGCAGACCCTGGAGGGGGGAGTGGGAATTGGGAGAGGCAGGAGACACAAGAAATGGAGACAAGACAGGAGTCTGATCAAGTCTCGTTTATTGGCAGTAGGGCAGAGGCTTAAGTAAGGCAGAAAGAGGAAGTAACAGTAAAGGGGCGGTGCTTTCCGAGGCTCTGGCTTTCCAGCCAAAGGATTTCCATATAAGGAAACCCTCAGGCGGCTTTCAAGGGCTACGTCATAATGGGTAAATGGAAACTCACAAGCTCTTTCGCGGGCTTTTGCAAATGCGCGGGCTTGGTCGGCCATTTTAGATAAGCAGGCCGATCCACATGGCTCGCGGCCATCTTGGATAAGCAGCTGCCGGGCCTCATGGCTCCGGACACATACTTACTTCATAGGAACAGTGTAAGGATTAAGTGAGATCAAATACATGGAGTGTTTAGTGTACTGTCTGATACACAGCATTAGCAGTAAAAATAACAGCTTCTCCCTGCTGAGCACCTATTATACATTAGGCAGTGCTTACCTTAATCACGCAGTCCTCATGACTACCCTACGAGATAAATCCAATTGTCAGAGCCATTTCACAGGTGTGGAAACTAAGGCACAGAGAGGCTAAGTAACTTGCCCCAAATGCACAGGTGGTAAGTGATAGAGTTCGGATTTGAACCCAGTCCTTTTGATTCCAGGGCTTGTGCTCTTAACTACCGTATCAATTTAACACATCTCACTTGTCTTCCCCCTTGCTACTCACCTCTCCTGCCAGCTACCACCTCACTGTGGAATTTTTTGTCAAGACAAAAGTCTTGACAATAAGGGCCAACAATTTTTTTCTATAAAGGGCAAAATAGTATTTTCAGCTTTGTGGGCTGTACAATCTCTGTCACAATTACAGTCATATGCCACATAATGACGTTTCAGTCAATGACAGGACACATATATGATGGTGGCCCTGTAAGATTATAATATTGTATTTTTTGCTGTACCCTTTCTATTAATATATTTAGATATGTTTATATACACAAATACTTACCATTGCGTTCCAATTTTCTACAGTGTCCAGTACAGTAGCACAATGTACATGTTTGTAGCCTAACAGCAACAGGCTATATCATATAGCCTAGGTGTGTAGTAGATTATACCATCTAGGTTTTCATAAGTACACATATTCACACAATGAGGAAACCACCTAACAATGCATTTCTCAGAATGTGTCCCTGTCTTGAAGCATGACTAAACTCTGCCAGTGTTGTGTGAAAGCAGGCACAGATAATAAGGTAAATGAATGGGCATGGCTGTGTTCCAATAAAACTTTATTGACAAAAGCGTGTGGCTAAATTTGGCCCAAGGGCCATAGTGTACTGGCCCTTGCCATAGAGTAGCTGCACATCTCTAGAGAAAAGAGACTTAGGATGGAGAGTACTTGACAAACAGTAAGTGCTCAATAAGTACTTGTGGGTTGATTTGGGGGCCATTTTGTCCATCTCCTTGAATCCAAATAGTAGCACCAATAAACAGCCAGTTCTTCTTTGATTACAGTTTCACAGGAAAGCTGATTCTACTCTTACCTGAATTGTCTGTTTTTGTGTCTAATTTGTATCAGGAAGGTTCCCTCTTATCTTGGCTCATCTGTGAATTAAGATTTTTTTTTTTTTATTGAGAACTAATAGTCTGTGCATCAAACCTAAATCTGCCCCCTCCCCCTGCCTGGGACAACTAGTCGCCAAGAGACAAGGCCACTCTCCTCACGATGCCTCTGCTCTGACAACAAACTCTGTTTTACCAAATACTGGAAGGGCCTGCTGCTCCCTCCCCCGGCCCCGCTAGGTAACTGGGCCATGCACTGTTGGAGGGGAAACTCTGCAACACCCCTCGGAGAAACTCGGCAGTCCCTGATACTACAGCAAAGACTGGCCGTTGCTTTCTGGCCTCCTTCCAGAGGTGAGAAAGCCTCCTTGGGTGGAGTAGATCCCTTCGAAAGAAGGCCAGCGTGATGAAAGCCTCGCAGCTTGGGAGACAGCCAGTGGGGCTGCAGCATGGGGCTCCTCACCTCCTCTGCAGCTCTTGCTGCCAGGGGCCCAGCCTACAAGAGACAGAGAGAATGTATTTTGAGCTGATTTGTTTTCATCTGTATTTATTAGTTTGTGGGCATGGGATGTCTGAAATGCCCATATGGTTTCCAAGACAGGTCACAGCAAGGAAATCAATCTTGGGAATTGAAATGAAGCCAGAATTAAACAGCCAGGTCCATGGACCATGTCATCCGAGAGCTTTGGGAAGGGCAGTAAACAGGAGAGAACTTGAGTTCTGACAACCACAGGGATCTAAGCAGCCAAGCCAACTCCTAATTAATTGGGGCTGCTGCTTTGGCCCCCTTGGTTCTTTTCATTCTCCATTCTCTGCTGTCCCACACCCACACGGGCTCTTCCCAAGCCTAGTGGCTCCACACATGGTCAAAACCATCACTGCAATGGGGCCTTTCCGCTCCGGGGCAGGCTTAGCAACAGAACAAAGTGACGCTGACGGCTGCAGTGCAACGTCTGTGGTTTCCACTGCCTGGGGCATCTCTGGCCCACCCCAAGTCACTGTTTGGCGTGTCCCCCACGACAAAGCGGACAGACCTCCCCCCTCCACACTAACCTGTCCTTCCCAACTTCCCACAGCACAGGCTCTCTGAGTCTCACTTGGCACTTCGCTATCAACCATCTTATACCCTTCTCTAAAGATTCCAGATGTTGCCTTTCCGATTATAAAGCAAACTCCTTAAGAGTAGGGCATATTGTATCAGAATCATAACTGTGTCTAAAGATATTGTGGACAAAAACAATAATAAGCCAGCCTCGGATCAGTAGTTCATACTGTTCGGCCTGTGCGCTGTGGAGGACGGGGCTGTATTCACTCCCACCTCACAGCCTTCGCAAGCACGTTGCCTTCCTCTGGAAAACCTCTCCCGCACCCCGCCCTTCACACGCTGATGCCCTCACATCAATCAGATCTCCGCTCAAACACCGTCTCCAGAGAGGCCTCCTCTTGCCACTCAAGCTAAAGTAATCCCTAAAGTATGTTTTCAATAAACATTTGTTGAATGAATGATCCCTACTTTGTAGGTGAGGAAACTGAGGTTCATTGTGGTTAAAAATTACTTACCTGTGGTCACAGAGGTAGGCACAGACTGAGGTCTTGTGACACTGGAATACTCGAATGCTGATTATTTCTCCCATGCTGCAAGTATCCCTTAGCAATTGTAATTTACTATTCAGTATCTATCTACTCCAGTATTCTGTAAGCTTCAGGAAGGCAGGGTCCGTATCCGTCAGGTTCATCCTTGTGTGGCTCTGCTGTCTACTACAGGGTGTGGCAAGTCAATATTGATTACACTAATGATATAAACTAATAGAGACTGGTCAATAAATGGCCAGCTAGTTGGGTCTAGATAAGTATTTATTCATAGACAGAGAGCAGTGAGCTCAGGACATAGATAAAGAAGACATGAGCCTTCATTTATTCTAGTCCTCTTTCTACAAATAGTAAAACAGCCTTTTCCTAAAATGTTCCCTGGCATGCAGGAGTGACAAGGATGCTAGGTGAATTTCTTCGAAAACCTGGAGCAAGAACAGGGAAATTGAATATCCAACATGAGCAGTTTTGTGCCGAGTTACAAATCTCAGCTAATTACAGTGCAGTACTGCTCCTTTGGGGTCCTTCATCTGGCACAAATCACTTCACTAGGGAATCAGGGTCCATGCTGCACCCCTTCCCAGCCCCATCATTCCCGGGGGTCTTTGTTCTGGGCCAGAAGAGTAGGGAGTACCATGGCTCATCTCATGGTGGAGAGTTTCATAGCTGGGAGCAGAAACAGCAATAAAGACAGAAGTTATGAGGCTTACAGCCAGTAGGGAAATAGAATGAGAGGCTGCCAACATGCCTTATTCATCTTTGGAAAATTCATAAGATTTGATCCACTCTCATGTCATATACTAATCGACTTTTTTTCCTTCAGGTTAGATTCCCCTTCACTGTAGTCAACTACTTTTTTGCAATATCAAGTACATCTGTTCTCTTAGGCTTGCTCTCCCTCTCTCCATCTCCCCCTCCTCTGCCTTCCATCAAGTCCTTCCCAGTTTTCAGAAGATAACGTAGCATAGTTAAGTGCGCAGGCTTCACAGGTCATGCTAATCTGGGGTTAAATCCCTGCTCTCACAATTATTAACCAGTTGTCTATAAGCAAGTTAACTAAACCTCCCTGAGTCTTGATTTTCTTATCTATAAAATGGAGATAATTCTCACAGGGGTGTCGTGAGGTGGATTAAATAGTATATATCGCCCAAAGGGCTTAGCATAACGCATGACAAATGGTGAGAATTCCATAAATAGTGGCCACATTATTCCCACTAGTAGTGTCATTTCTGCACCCCCAGCTCCCTCTGTCTTTCCCGTTCCCCTTGAGTATGTCACGTACACGGCCTGGCTTAATGAAACACTGATCACCTTACCATTCCAGCGTCTCAAGTTAGTCAAGATCCTTGATGGGGCAGTCCCTAGTATTTCAGATTTTATCTCTCTCTTCTTCCTTCATTTCCCAATTTCTTTTTTCCCTTGAGACATTTTACTTTCTCCATCTTTCCTGAAAATACCTGCTGAGACAGTGGCTGTCAGCATTACTTTGCAGTGATAAGCCCTGGATTCTATTCAGACATTTGACTAAGAGAGCCGGGATATCCGCCACGCCGAGCCTCTCTCACTTTGCCCACCATGTTTAATTCATATGTGTTGCGGACCATTGAGAGGGGCTCGATGAGCTGTGAAGATCAAGATATGAGCCATACAGAGGGTACACTATTGAATTAAGATGCTAACTGCGGAGACTAAGTGATGCCAAGGAGAGAACAGTGAAAGCCTTAATGGTTTGTAACGATGGAAAGCAGGGTGGATCAAGTCAGTAGCGAATTGGAAAGATGCGTGACTTCAAGGCAAGGGCCATTTTTCAAACTAGAGTCATCCCCAATTTCTCCCTCTCCCTCACCCTCTGCATTCAATGCATCACTGATACCTGTCGTTTCTACATTCAAATAAATCTCGAGTGTCCAAGATCCCACTGCCACCACCCAAGGTCAAGCCCTTGTCTCCTCTCTCTCTCTCTCTCTATTAAAATAGACTCACTTGTCTCTTTGGTTCTATCTTAACCTTTCTGTTACCCACTCTCCACCCAGCAACCTTTCTAAAATATAAACCAAATCATGTCGTTTAAAATCTTCTGTTTAAAATCTTCCATTGGCTTTCCATCACCCTTATTTAAAAAAATCCAAATTTGTTATCATGGTTTAGAGCTCTTCGTGGCCATTCTCATCCCAGTCCACACTCCTCCTTGCTCATCCTCCTCTGGCCAGTCTTGTCTCCTTTCTGTTGCTCCAATGTGCTAAGCTCATCCCCACCTCAAAGCTCTGGTATTTGTTGTTCTCTGTGCCTATGTTTCTCATGGCCAGTGCCTTCTTGCCCTCCAGGTCTTGGCATACAGCAAGGTCCTGGGCCCCCTCTCAACATAGCCTGCCCCACTTACACTCTGTCCCATCCTCCTGCTTATTCTCTCAACAACTTTCTTACTTTTGTTTATTTTTTTCTGTCTGCTCCATGACAGCAGAGACCATTTCTTTCTCATTTGTGCTGTATCCCTTGTATGGTACAGTGAAAGTAATCTAGTACTTGGTCAATAAACACTTGTTGAAAGACTAAATGAGTGAATTTATCACAGGAAGTTCCATTCCAGGATTTGATCTTTCATTGGCCAATTACGGACTAAAATCACTTTTCATGCTCTTTCACTTTTTTAGCTCTAAGCTGCAAACCCACAGCTGTCAAGCTTATTGAATGTACTAGTTTGCAGTCCCACCAACAGTGCATAAGTGTTCCTTTCTGTCTGCATCCATGCAAATGCAACATGAAGACACAAGTGGTTGACCTTCAACAAAACAAAGAAAACAGCAAAACTGTTACATTAGGGGAAATAAATGACTCCTTCCTTTGGTGACTATTCACTGAATGCCTATGATATGCCAGATACTGATCGGGCACCCATAATGCCCTGGATTTAGCACAGCCCCTGAATGGAGCTTAGAGTCTGCAAGAGGCAAACATCAAACATATAAATCTATAATTATATCCTGTGTTAAGTGCTCTGAAGGAAAGGAAGTGTCATGTTGAGAGTAACAATGGGGAAGACAAGGTGGTCAGGAAATGCCTGTCTGAGGAGAAGATAGAACATTTAAGCTGCAACCCAAGGATGATGGGGGAAGTGCGAAAGGGAGGTGGCCCGAGGGAAAGGCCCCCAGATGGCCTGCATCTTAAGGTAGTAGTGCAAGCTACCAAAGTAGTAGCTTTGGTTGGTATGTCTCCGTGGATGAGGGCAAGCGGGTCCCTTACAACAGGGACCACGCATGGAGCTTTTTGCCACTCTCTCACACTCTCCTTTTAGCTAAATATTTAGAGGAATGGAATTTTTAAAAATAAATTATTTTTCCACAGATATAACTTTTGCACCACAGGTATGGGTATTCTGGACTCAGAAGGAACACCAGGCAGGTTCCTTCTTTGTCCCAACAGTTTTGTTTTATGTCTTCATTATGTGTCTTTGGCTTCTTGAAGGATTTAAGCTGATCTGAAAAATCTCAGCATATCAACCTCTCCCTAGGAGGCATGGATTTTTCTCTCCCATCTCCAGAGAGGAAACCACTTACCTCCTCTGATTCTCCCAAGTGGCTGATAGCAGCACATTAGGCAACACTTAGGCATTTATGGCATGAGTTTCTGGGCACACTTATTTAGGAAAAACACGTAAATTATTTAATAGTCCATAACTCTTGCCAACTCATTATACAAGTCTGAGCGTGTGGACCAGATGGGAAAGGAAGAACAAATAAAGCATCAGTGCCCTGCTGGAGCCCCAGGACACTAATCCTGCTTCTGGACAAGATCTTTATTAAACAAGCACTCTGAGCCAGGAGGGCCCCCATTTGTCATGCCCACAGTGAGGATAACCAGGGCTTCCCCCTTTTGGGTCTGGAGAAATCTAAGAAGAACAACGGATAAAACGCTGAACTAGGAGTCTGCACACAGGATTGTAGCTCTGCTCATTGACCACTAGAATTTGTCCCTGCCCTGCTGTGTGACTGTGGACAAGTCTCATTATGTTCCTGAACCTGAATATCCTCCCCTTCTCTGGTAGAGTCAAGTCATCAAACTACATCAGGAGTTTTCTAACATATTTTTTAGCCACATAACCCTTGCTTCAGAGAAAATTTACGTGGAGGCCTAACATAGAAAGCAGGTAAAATGGAGCCACTTGTCCTTCATCCCTTGAGGGGGAGCCCCCCCAGAAGGTGCTCCTTGGAATGCCCAGTGATCCTTGAAACACTGCTTGAAACCACTGAGTTAGAAGCCACCATGGTCTTTGATTCTAAAGGATCCAGAGGCTGATTTGTCCCATGCTATGCACAGAATTGTGTCCCCCATTCATATGTTAAAGCCCTAATCCCCAGTGTGACTGTATTTGGAAATAGGGTTTTTAGGAGGTAATGGTTAAAGGAGATCATAAAGGTGGAGTACTAATCCAATAGGATTGGTGGCCTTATAAGAAGAGGAAGAGAGAGACATTCGCTGAGGAAAGGCTGTGGGAAGACACAGCAAGAAGGAAGCTGTCGGCAAGCCAGGGAGAGAGCCCTCATCAGGAACCGAGTAAGCTAGCCCCTTGATCTTGGATTTCTCAGACTCCAGACCTGTGACAATAAACGTCTATTGTTTAAGCCACCCAGTCTATGGTATTTTGTTATGGCAGCCTGAACAAACAGTATACCCTAGCTGTGGATCCAGCGGCCTCTTGGTCCAAGGATGAGAGCAGCCATCATAACTGAGAGTTTGACTCCTTTAATGTCCATAAACCGGTGTCCCAGTTTGAAGACAAAGGAGTGTCCACTTCTTCCCCAGGGCTTCCCCATCTACTCTAGCTCGCATAGATATCTTTCCTCCCTGAACTCTTCCTGCCTCCATGATTTGTTTGATTATCTCTTAACTGAATGAGGAAAATCAACCTAACCTAAAATCATACAGGCAGACAGTTAGATTTTTCCAGTGCTCCCTCTTAACTCTTATTTTATTCCTCTGTCCAAAAATCTTTGCTAACCTCCCAGCAGGTATCAAACAAAGATGAAAATGTCACCTGCCCCATCCTTGCCTTCCAGAGCCCCTCTGTGGGTGCTCCAGGCTATGGACCACTCAGGAATCCCTCCACCCTCCCTGTGTTTTCCTGCTTCCGTACGTTGCTTACTCTGTTTTTTCATCTGGGAGGCTGCTTCCACCACCTCTGGCTGCCTAAGTTCTTCCCCCTTGTCAAGGCCCAGCTCAGATGTCATCTTCTCCATAAAAGCTTTCCTGAAATATATAGTCGGAAATATTACTACTTCTTCTGCACCTTCATTGCCACTGACTATGCTGATCATGGCTCCTAACACCCATTCTCCTCTATAGCCATCTGATAACTTCCTAAATCTCCTTCTAAGTTATAAATGTCTTGAGAACAAGAACCATGTCTTATTCATCTTTTGATCTTATATAGTACATGGCATAGTACCTTACAATTAGAAGGCACACAATAAATAATGGTTAAATGAATGAATGGATGGATGGATAAATGAATTTGAGAATAACTGTATCCGATTAAGTCAGGAACAACTTAAGTATAGATAGAGACCTTAATATGCCTGTGCATAAAAGAAGTATGAACCTGGAATATTAGCTTGGGAGCAGATGTCAGAGATGAAAGGTGTAGCAACTCATAACTCATTCAACAGCTACGTATTTGTTAAACACTAACAATAACCCAGGAACTGCTATGCTGCTGGTAAGCAAAACAGACAAGAGCCTTGCCTTCCCGGAATTTGCAGTGTAGAGAGAGAAACAGATATTAAGCAGACACTTGAATATTATACTAAATAATTATTATAATAAGTCGCTTGTTATATAAAGGAAAAGAAGAAGTTGCTCTGAGGAAGAATGGAATAGAGACAGAATTTAGATTGAGAGATCAGGGAAGAACTCTTCAAAGATGAAGGTTAACTAGGTTATGATCTGAAGGGTGAGTAGGAGTCAGCTAGGCTTAGAGACAGACAAGGTCCCAAAACAGGAAACTGATGCCTGCAAGAAACTGCAAAGCCTGCAGGACCCAAGTGTAGAGGCAGAGGGACTGGTAGGAGAGGGAAGCAGAGGGTAGGGGAGGAGTCTGGGTTTCTTCTAAGCACAATGGGAAGTCACTGAAGGATTTCAGCAGTGAGGGGACGTTATCCTCCCCTCACTTTGGTTGCTGCAAGAGAAGAAAGATTGGTCTGGCTACAAGGTGGGGGGAGTAGGAGGGGGGTGTCTCTTTCCTCATCCTTTCACTGAAAGGCTTAAACTAGAAGATTTCTCAGGTTCCCCCAATACAGGCAATGTAGAATGTAGTCACTGCTCTGTTCTGGGCCTACTGTGATACCAGTTGGCTGGAAGTGGAACCTCCTGCTTCTACCTGGCTGCTTAGAGCCTCCCTCCCTTGTTTTCTCTTTGTATGCTGTTCTGACTTGTCTTAAACACCCTGTGGCACTTACCCATTTATAAATCTGTCATTCCCACTCCCAGTTCCACCCCATAGACTATGAGTTCCTAAAACTACGAACTTGCCTTACAGATTCAATTTTTATCTCTACTCCCTGTCTCAATAAACATTTGCTGAATGAAAGAATGAATGATGTAAAAATTTTGTGAATGAATGAATGAATGATACAACAGATATATACCAAATTACTTTGAGAATAATTATTTGATTGGAGCAAGAATAACTGAAGTGCAAATAAAGGGTTTCTATACACACACACACACACACACACACACACACATATAATACTAAAAATGGGTTATGGTCCACAGATAGTGAGTATCAAACTTCAAGAGACTGTGTTCTTATACTTTACTTGCCTATTTATCTCGACACCCTGGAGGAAAATAATTTTCATAATAAATTCACTCTGGCCCCTCTATGGAAAGTGAGGTCTCCACCACCACCCCTATGCCTCCATCTTCTAGACCGGAGGAGAGAATGAGTCAAAAGCTGATCTCACTGGCCAGATTTCAGGCCACTGACTGGCCCTCTCTTCTCTGCTTCCTGTCTCAGGAGCAGTAACTGAGGCACTGCCCACCCAAGCTTGAAGACCAGCTGCAGAGAGATCCTCCTTGGACTTGAGCACAAGACGCATGCTCTCATCAACTTTACTCAAAATCTCTGTAGGGAGGTATCAAGCCCAAGCCCACCCAATAATGGAGAGGCTCGTGGTTTTCAATTTGCCATGTATGCATACAGCATCTCAGGAACATCAAGGGAGAATATGTGGCTAAGGCAAAGCGAGATTTGGCTATTTCTGGATCCACTTGGTCTTGAACAGAGAAATCCCCATTCCTTTGGATACTTGAGGAGAAAACATCCTGAGTCAGAGTATACCAGTCTTGTGTGGGGGTCAGAGAGGTGAACTGAGGAAATGAGAATGTCTTGGAAATTGTTTAGTTACAAGAAACAGAAAATCACCTCAACTAACTTAAGAAGAGAGGCATTTATTGTAAAGATACAGGACAATTCAGAGAACCAAATTGTATCATGAGGAAAGCAGATGATAGACAGCAGAGATGACGAGTTAGTGAAAGGTTAAGGAAGTAGAGATAGCAACTGAGGATGGTTCTTTGAGAAAGTTCAGTGATAAAGTAGAGCTATGAGCCAGTAACCCAAGGGAGTATTGGAGAAGACAAGGTTCTCGGAATGTAAATTGAGGGATAGGAGTCAGGGGAGGAGCAAGGAAGGAAAGGAAAGATGAGATAATTGATGCACAGTAGATACTCGGTAAATGCTTGCAAATTAATTGGAACCACCTGGGCTGAGGAGAAATAAAGTTGAATATCACTCAAGGGACACTGAGCATATTTTTATCTCTGTCCTACATGGTAGGCGACTACTCTGATTCCTCAAGCACTGCAGTAGGAGACGTAGGCATTACCCTCTGAGGAAATCAACAGTCCCCTCAGGCTACAGCCGGGGGAAAGGGGAGACTGCCACAGCTCTCAAAGCCACTGCGGTGAGATTCTGATGCCAGTGCCATTGTTTCCCACATATTGTGAGACCAAACGCATTGAAGAGCGCAGAAAGTAGACAGGGATAGCCAAGATCACATTTCTAAATTGACAACATGAATCACTATTAGCCAAACACAGTCCCCACAGAAGTTGGTCTTTCTCTTAAAGGGGACTCTTGCTTCTGGGTCAAGACAATAGGAGGTCAGCAGAAATGGCCAATGGTTCAACCTCATTAAACTGGCCATTATACAGGAGTTACAGAGGTAAGCTGGGTAAATGAGATGTCTGAGAGAGATTTTGGTTGCAAAGAACAGATGATCATTCAAGCTAACTTGAATAAAATGGAATTTATTTCAAGGATCCAGAGAAATCTCACAGAACAAAATCATTAAAAAAAAAAAAATTCAATGAGTCTTAGAGGAAATGGGAGCTGACACACTCCCTTTCTTTCTCTTTCTCCCTCAGTCTTCTTTTCACCTCAAAATGAGTGTCTTTCACACCTTCCACATTGTCATCATCCTTTTTCTCCCTCCCCAGACCAGTTTCTGTGCTCACGATTCCACTTTTACATGGCCCATCATGAATGCCCTGAAATGGTGGCCTCACCCCCAGTTGATGGAACCTCACAGCAAAGCTCCCCCAAATTAATGGCTTGGTCTCTGTATTCCCATTCCATAGTCCCTGCAAAGAGCCATTTATTGCTCAGCCAGGGCCAGGAATCGACACTAGTATAATCAGGTATTATAGAGGTGGAGGCACACAATAATTAGAGCCACCCCTTCTAGGCTGTAGATGGGCAGGTTTTCCGAGAATGAGGTGACATGGGGGGAAATGATTGACAGATTTAGTTCAGAGGGTCTGGCTGAATGCCACGCTCTGGGCTGAACCTGATTTACCAAGTGTTATGGGAAAAACTGGCTATAGTCTCTCATCTTCTTTTGCTCAAATTGGGAAAACTCTTTGCTCGAATTGGGAACAAGGGGAAGGAAATGCCTAGAGATCCATCTATTAGATTTCAACACTTCCCCATTTCTTCATAGCCCCTACCATGCTCTCATTGCCACACCTCACCTGGCCCAAGATGTGAACTAGCCAACCCACTCTGTGACTAGGCAGGAACCACGAAGGAACTAATCATTGTATGTGGAGAAGCATAACTCGTTGGGAAAAGCTGGTGGCCTCAGCGTGACTACCTCTGTATTGGACCAATGTAAACCTGTTCTCTCCCTTCCAGACATAGCTCTAATGCTACCTCCTTTGTGATGCTCTCTGCACTCCCCCAGGGAGAGATGGCTACAACCCTGTGCTCCCATTGATCTCTTTTCACACCTTCATTAAGCTACATGGTCATCATCTGTCATAACTCTCCTTTTCCAGACTGTGAATCCCAGTGGAAGCATCCTCACCTTCATTCCAGAGCCCCCAGCCCACAGCATGACACATGTTGAGCATTTGATTAATGCTCGGTGAGTAAATAGGCCAGCAATAGCCACTCTGAGTCCACCTAACAGTCTTTCTCGGGTTGGTGCTCCCAGAGACCTGTTGGGGTATGATTTGGGGCAGTTCTCAGTGACTGAAGATATTCCCAGATATCCTATAGTTGGGAACAGGAAAAGATGGGAGATGTGTGGCTGGAAGAATAGGCTAAATGTCTTCATATGTCTGAAGACCTTTCATGTAGAATTAAGATAAAACTTCCAATAAATGACTACAAGGAAAAAAATAGGATCAAAGGCAAAAACTCTAGGGAAAGAGACTCCAGTTCAACATAAGAATATTCTAAGAGGTATTGACGTCCAAAGATGGATTAGGTTAGCTGCCGAGGTAGTAAGCAACTTGTCACAGGGATGCTGAAGAACAGCACAATCCTGAAATGGCTCATTGGACTGGATATTTGATTAGCTTCATTTAAAGTTAACAATTAATCTATGTTTATTGTTTAAAAAAAATTTTAACTGCAAATGAAAAAAAAACTGCTCTTAATTTCACAACCCAGAGTTAATCATTTACGATGTAAATTTTGCATAAATGGTAGTTATACTGTATTGCTGAGGAAATAATGACAAGAAAAAGTCTGCATGTTCAGTGCAGATGCAACCATCCCCTTTTTTCCTGAATATTTTCCATCCTCAGCTGGTTAAATCTACAGATACAGAATGCATGGCTATGGAGGGCTGGCTGTACATACAGTCTTTTTTCTGTGTATTGGCACTTAAAATTTGTATTTGTTTACAAATATAAATTTGTTTACTCATAATTTACTGCATAAATGAATCTTCGAGTCTTTTTCAAATCCTACATTCCATTAAGACATCTATGCAAGGCCATTCATGTTTACTTAAAGTCTTCTTGGAGATATTTATTCATTAGAGGCATAGTAGTTAATACCCAATTACATTTATGTGTTAATTACTGATGACTCACCGTGATATAGTCAGGCATAGTGAAAAGAGCACTGAATTAACAGTCAAGAGATCTGGGTTGTAGTCTCAGGTCAGATGCTGGTTGTACAACCTCTCTAAGCTTCAGTTTACTCAACTATAAAATGAAGAGCTTGGATGAGGTGATCCCAAGTGTTCTTTTGGGGGTTATTACTTCATTAGTATATGAACAAAATACTCTTATAGTAACTGTGAGGTCTACAGAGTGTTAAAAATGGAATTTATTTTCTAGAAGCTTACAATTTCATCGAGGACTTATATACACAAAACAGTTCAGTAACAATTTAAGACCATCATTGATGGAAGTGCCAAAAATAGTGGTAGAAGTAACGTATATTGCAGTAACTGAGGTCTATACTACTGATGATTTCAAGTTCATTACATATTATGAGGAAACACTTCTATAGAGGATACTGTGTTGTACCGCTTACATTTCACCTTCTGGAGAGAGATACTCATTCCCCTAACTGTCAGTAATATTGACTGTAGATAATTTATACCTGCATACTTTTCCAGAAATTTCTCTCGGCCAAAGGGAGCTTCCTTGCCTAAAGTTATGCCACCTTCCTGACGGTAGCCCACACTCGATAACCAGTCAACCTGAGGCTTTGCCCCCTTGTCTGAATATTATAGAACCGTGAAGGGCCATTTCCGCTCCAGAGATCCCTATAGGATTGGCTGGGATCTCTCTTCTCACTGCATTACAGTTCAAAATTTCCCTCTACCCAATCCTGCTTCTCTCAGATGTTTTTCCTCAGTGCACACCCATAAATCTCCTGCATGAAAATCTCCACCTAAAGATATGTGTCCAGGAAAATGAACCTATGAAAACTTCCTCTTATTTATCCTAAAATTTTATAAAAACAAACTATAAACCCACAGATCCAAGCAGACCAGTCAGTCCTAAACAGAAGATACATGAAGAAAACCACACCAAAGAACATCATAATTATCAAATTGTTGGAAACTAGTGATAGACGTAAAATTTCAAAATAAGCCAAAGGGGTAAGAGTGGGAGGGGTTATATACATAGAGA
>NW_012146634.1:211576-215131 GCF_000956105.1 Propithecus coquereli
AGCACTTCAGGAGGCTGAAGCAGAAGTAACACTTGAGGCCAGGAATTCAAGACCAGCCAGGGAAATATAGTGAGATCCCATCTTTACAAAAATAATTTTTAAAAAATTAGCCAGCCATGATGGCGCGTGCGTGTGGTTCCAGCTGCTTGGGAGGCTGAGGCGGAATCGCTTGAGCCCAGGAGTTGGAGGTTACAGTGAGCTATGATCTTACCACTGCACTCCAGCCTGGGCAACAGAGCAAGACCTTGTTTCAAAAATTAAAGAAAAAAAAAAAAGAAAAGAAAAATCATATCATCATCTCAATAGTTACAGAAATTCCATTCATGATAAAAAAACAAAACAAAACAAAATGCTCAGCAAACTTAGAAGGAAACCTGATAAAGAGCATCAGCGGGAAACCTACGGCTAGCATAATGGTAAATGGTGAAAAGTGGAATGTCTTTCTCAGGAACAAGACAGGGATGTCTGCTCTCCCTACTCCTATTCAACATTGTACTGGACGTACTAGCCAGGTGCAGTTAGGCTAAATAAATAGCATCTAGACTGGAAAAGAAGAAATAAAATTCTTTATTCTAAAATTTACTTTCTGTAATTTCATAAGCAGATGACATTTGAGTATGGACTTGAGAATGAGGCTCCGGGCTCAGCCTTTCTTGATTCTTGGTGCTGAGCTGCCTCCAGCCCAGACTAAAGGAGTTGTCCCTGCAGATGCCAGAAGAACACGTAAGGTTTGGTGCCAAAGCCTCATAGTGATAAAACTGGGGCATTTACCTGGCCTTGCCCTCTGTACACATTGCCTTCAGGAACACTTCAGAGTGTCAGTGGTTGACACAGACAGCCAAGAATTCGGAAACGTAGGTCTCCATCATCTCTTGCTTAATCTTTCTCTTAGCAATAATCGTGCAGCATGTTTCAGTGAGTGACGGACCACACACATACGTGATGATGTTCCCATCAGATTATAAAGGAACTGAAAAATTCCTATCTCCTAGTGATGTTGTAGCCATCATAACAGCATAGCACAATTGCTTTATTTTTCCTAAATTTCCTATAGGCTAAGTGTACAGGGTTTATAAAGTCTACAGCAGTGTATAGTATGTCCTAGGCCTTCACATTCACCACCCACTCACTGACTCGCCCAGAGCAACCTTCAGGCCTGTAAGCATCACTCATGGTAAGTACCTTATACATGTGTACCATTTTTACTTTTTTATACTGTATTTTTACTATGCCTTTTCTATGTTTAGAAACACAAATGCTTATCATTGTGTTACAGTTGCCTACAGTATTCAGTACAGTAACATGTTGTATGTTTGTAGCCTAAGAGCAATAGGCTATACCATATAGCCTAGGTGTGTAGTAGAGTGTGCCATCTAGGCTTGTGTAAGTACACTCTATGATGTTTATACGATGATGAAATTGTATAATGATGCATTTCTCAGCACATATCCTCATCACTGAGTGATGCATGACTGTATGGTGATTACCCCACAGAGGCAGAACGGGCCACCTCTCCCCACCTATAATTTGGTTCCAAATGTCAAGACTGATGTTGCCACATACCCACATGCCAAGAGTGTATGAAAATGTTTCTTGCTCAAATATAAGGCTCTCTGGGAAGAGCAGGATAGACTTCCAAGTAGGGTCAAACATGGCTTGAGAGAGAGTAACATGGGACAATTGAGTTGGGGTTTTATGGTGATCACAGAGTGGGGCTGGGGTTAGGGCCTGGGCTTACATGGTTTGAACTTCCCACTTGTCCCAAAGCAGGAAGCACCCTGGCTTTCTTATAAGTCTGCCCACGTGGCAGAAGAAGGAGAAAAGGAGGGCAGGCTAGAAAGCTGTCAGCAGTCAGACATCAAAAATGGAGCCAGGCTCTTTATTACACCGACACTATGAGTAATTCCTTCAAAGAGCTGCCTCCCCAAATCTCTGCCCTGAGTGTGAGGAACATCTCCCTAAGGCCCCACTCCGGCAACATCTGTCTTGGGAAGACCAGGCTGCTAAGGTGGGAGTATCACTCCCACACAAGAAACAGCCATGCGTGCAGGTGACAGAGCTTGCAGAGAATATCTAAATTGCTAAACAAGATAGTACATGTACTACTGCGTTTATCCCTAAGCATTTGCAGTAAAAATCAAAGTGATGCCATTATGTGATCCCCAGTGGCATGTACTTGGAAGCTCTCCTTTCTTTTAGCCAAAATTGATTTGGGGCTGTATATAATTCTCTCTTTCAAACAGCAATTGAAAGTCTGAATGGTGGGGGATTGAGCAGAGGAACAGGGAGGAGCTCAAACAAGGGCAGGAAAGAATCTGCTCGGCCACCCTGGGAGATGGTTCTGGCAGCCTCATCCGTCTCCACTGTCCTGTTGCAGGGACTCTGCAGTGTGGTGTAGAGGAAAGCACCTTGGCTTTGAAGCCAACTGACAAATCTTAACTCTGGCTCAGTAACTTAATATGTGACCCTGGGAAATTTATTTTCTTAGAACTTCACTTTTACCGTCTATAAATTAGGGATAACAATACCTACTACAATAAGATTGTCCTAAGGAATAAATTAGAAAATTTACGGAAGTTTCTAGTGTAACATGTGCCACGTATATAATAGGCACTCGGCAAATGTTAGTGCATTTCTACCACCAAATACATCATTAGGACAACCACCAATAACAAAAAATTGTTTAACAGCCATGTTTCCTATTTCTCCATTCTTCTGTCCATGGTGCATAAATTGCTCTCCAAAATTACCAAAAAAGATCTTTTCTGCACTCTAAAACCTCCAGAGAACTCACCACCTCCTCGGCACATTCCATCTTTCAGACACGCTAACAGAAACTCTCCCTTAAACCAAACTGAACTCTGGCTTGCCATGGCGCAGCACCTCCCAAACTGTGTTAACAGAAAAGTATTCAGGAGGATGTTAGCAGTTGAGCAGAAAATAAAATGAAGCCTTTGATTTCCATTCCTGACACCATTTCGGACCAGGTATCTTGAAGAACCACTGAGGCACAAAGAACCCAAGAAGGCTGTGTGAAATACTTTCAAATATGTTTTTAAACATGTAGAGCATAGTGGAGGTAACATGCCAATAAAGAAAATCCTCATAAGCCAGTTAAGACACAAAACACCAACTTGGAGAGGTGAGTGCTGAGCAGCCAATTGCCCTGAGGACACCTGCTCATCGTTGGCAACCTGGAATTTCCTTTTCAATGAGCTTTTCCTGGAGGAAAAACAGGCCTGGGGTCTATAGAAGGTCAGAAGTGAATGCGAAACCCCTGCATGAACCTGAGACCCACAAAAGCTCAGTGAAAGGATGAACTAGAGAAAAGAACTCCACAAAGGAAGGCAGAAGGAAATTTGCCTGTCTTAGTCTCGGGACTGAAGAAAGGGAGAGACACCAACTCAGGTAGATTATGCATGGACTTCAAACATCTGAAAAGTTTTTAAAAATCCAGTAATAGGTTAAAGAGATCTGAAGTTGTTCATAATCCCAAAATGGGTAGAGCAAATACAAATTTTCTCTAGAGAATTTGGCACCTTAAACCTAGGTTCA
>NW_012146634.1:215181-216518 GCF_000956105.1 Propithecus coquereli
AAGGAAATCAGGAGTAGCTATATTAATTTCAAACAAGGTAGACTTCAAAGCAAGGAAAATTATCAGAGATAAAGAAGTCAATTAACCAAGAGGACATAACAATAATAAATATTTATGCACTTAATAACAGAGCTCTAAAATGTACAAAGCTGAAACAAAACTTCAGAAAGAAATTGACAAATCCACAATTCTGGTCTGAGATTTCACACTGCTCTCTAAATAATTGATAAAACCAATAAACAGAAAATAAAGTTATAGAATACATGAACAACACTATCAACCAACTTGATCTGGCATTTTTAAAATACTCTGTCCAACAGCAGAAAACACATTCTTTTCAAGTGCATAGACTAAATATTTACCAAGCTAGACCATATTCTAGACCATAAAACAAGTATCAATAAATTTAAAAGAATTAAAATCAACCACAGAATGTTCTCTGACCACAATGGAATTAAAGCAAACGTAAATAACAGAAAAATATACGAAAAAGACCCAGTATTTAGAAATCAAGCAATTTCCTTTTAAATAACCTATGGGCCAAACAATAAATTGCAAGGGAAATCAGAAAATATTTTGACTGGAGAAAAAAAAAAGAAAACAGAGCATATCAAAATTTTTCCTTTTTTAATTTAAAGCTAAAACCTGGCTTACAGGATAATTTATAGCATTAAAACCTTACATTAGAAAAATAGAAAGGTTTAAAAGCAACAACTAAGTTTCCCCCTTAACAGACTAGAAAAAAAAAGCAAACCCAAAGCAAAAGGAAGTAATAATAAAGATAAGGGCAGAAATCAATGAAATAGAAAATGGAAAAGTAATGGAGAAAAGCAATGAAACCAGACCTATTTCTTTAAAAATATCAATAAAAGTGATAATCTTCTAGACAAGCTGATCAAGGGAGAGAGAAAGAGAGCAAATTACTAATATCATCACAAATAAGAGAAGGGGCATAACTATAAATCTTACCAACATTAAAAGGGGATTAGCAAGTACTATAAACACTTTATGCCAATAAATATAACAGACAAAATGGGCAAATTCCTTTAAAGATACAAACTATCAAAATTCATTCAAGAAAAAATAGCTGGAATAGCCCTGTATTTATGAAGGAAATTTGAGTTTGTAGTTAAAAACCTTCCTATAAAGAAAACTCTGGGTCTAAACAGCTTTACTACAGAATTCTACCAAAAATTAAGAAATATGTGAATTCTACATAGACTCTTCCACAAAATAATATTTGAGGGAGTGCTCTGAGCTCATTCTATTATTCCAGCATTACCCTGATCCCCAAACCAGATGATTATTCTAAGAAAACTAACCTACAAACTAATTTC
>NW_012146634.1:220548-220897 GCF_000956105.1 Propithecus coquereli
ACTATATTATCCAGTTAAAAGTGAAATATAAAGACTATTGGACTAGATGAAGTGACAAAATCTAACTAATTCAATCTGAGGATACTGAAAGATTGAAAGTAAAGTGGTGAAAAAGATATACTTTGTAAATACCAACCATAATAAAGCTGGCAGATTTCTGCTCCCAACCAAGATGGAGTAACAGGGACCAGATTTACCCTCCCGAAGAAACCAAAAACACGACAAACTATATGAAAAAAAAGTTGCCAAGACATTGCATGTCAGGTAACAAAGAACAGTGATCCCTGAGAGATATTTGATAGAAAACAAATGAGATGAAGCCGACACCTGCCCAAGCTTATTGCATTGA